>NW_016107603.1:2761942-2784298 GCF_001604975.1 Cebus imitator
GTTGTCTCAGGCCTTTTTGCAACTATAAAATATGAGAGGATTTTGCACATAAAATTATAATTAAAAACATTAAAATAGCCCATAATCTTATCATCCAGATAAAATAAATTGGCACAATATTTCTGCAGGTTTTATCTGTATTTCTAAATAGTTATGCTTAAAGTAGTTAAACCATAAAGAAGAGCAATATGTGAAGAAAGGAGCCTCTTTTCTTCTGTCCTCAAACCCCTTATCAAAGATATTTACTTGTTAATCATTTCTTGTGATTACTTCTAAAAGAATATTTTTTGTGAATACATCGTATTTTATTTATGCAAAAAGAATTAAACAAGCTTCCATTTCCTGCCCCTGAATATCTATGTTTAATATACCAAATATTTTTCCATATTAATACACAGAAATCTACCTCAATTTTTAAATTCCTTATTATTTCTTTTTTTTAAAAAAAAAAAACTTAATTTAATTGTATTTTAAGTTCCAGGATACATGTATAGGATATGCAGGTTTGTTACATGGGTAAACATATACCATGTAACTGAACCTATCAACCCATCACCTAGGCATTAAGTTCAGTATCCATTAGCTATTTATTCTGATGCTGTCTTTCCCCCACATCCTCCTGACAGGCCCGGCATGTGTTGTTCCCCTCCCTGAGTCCATGCGTTCTCATTGTTCAGCTCCGCTTACAAAGGAGAACATGGAGTGTTTTGTTTTCTGTTCCTGTGTTAGTTTGCTGAGGATAATGGCTTTCAGCTCCATCCATGTCACTTCAAAGAACATGACCTAATTCCTTTTTATTAATGCTTTATTATTTCTTAATTCAGATACTTCATAAGTAAGTTAGTTTATATCACATATGTGGATATGTAGACTGTTCACAAAGTTTTTTTTGTAGCAAAGAATCCTGCAAGAAATACCATTTTACATATATCTTGAAATAATTTTGTATGTAAATTTTCAGGCATTGTATTGCTATGCGCATTTAAAAATCTACAATAGGGTCAGATTAATTTATGAAAAGGGTGAAATTTATTTTCTTCCAAGAGTGTAAAGGATTGCATATATTTCTAAAATTTATTGCCATTAAATATTATTACAAGTATGTAATAAATGAATGTATATTCTCATAAATGAAAATAATCATGTCTTGCTCATTTAATTTGCATTAATTTAATAACACCATTGACCATGTTTTAACACATTTTTGGCATTTAGGCATTTTTCCTCAAAGTGATTTCTCACATTTTCACCTTGTATTCCTATTAACTATCTTTTCTTATTTATTTTTATGAACCCTTTGTAAATTAAAAAAAGTGACCTCTTGCATTACTAATACTGTTTCCAGTTTATCTTTTTTCTGTTTTTTTGGCCTTCACTTTTCTTACTACGTGGAAGGTTTTTCTTTTCTAAGTTTTATATTCTGTTTATAAAAAATCTCCACTAAAAAATAATTAAATTCAATTTTTAATACTCTGTATTTGTTTTGCAGGGCTGCTTTAACAAAGCACTACAAATCTGATCCTCTAAAACAACAGAAATGTATTTTCACACATCTCTAGAGTGCAGACATCTGAAATCACAGCGTTGGCAGGGTCTGCCTTATGTGAAAGCCTTCCCCTAGTGGAGGATCCTTTGTCGTTTCTCCCAGCTTCTGGTAGTTGCCCCCAGCTTTGATGTTTTTTGCTGGTGAATACATTAATTTCTACCTTAATCATTACATGAACATTCTCTTTGCACATCTGTCTGTGTTCCTTTACTCTTCTTGAAGAACAGTAGTCACTGGATTATTTCCCACCCTAATCCAAGATAACCTTATTTTAATTAAGCTAATTATATCTGCAAATAGCTTATTTTCATGTAAGGTTACATTCTAAGCTTTGGAGTGGGCATAAATTTCTAGGGGTTCTCTACTCAACCCAATGCTAACTCTTAATTTTACTTAATAATTTGGAAATTATTTTTGTTTAAGGAGTAGTTTCCAACTTTAACATGCTTCAGAATCACCTGGAGGACTTGTTAAGACACACGTAATTGTGCCCCACACCCAAAGTTCCTGATTCTAGGTTGAGTTTTAAGATTGCTGGTGGTCTGTGTGCCCACTTTACTATGAGATTAATTATATTCTGTCAGAATTCAAATATTGAAGTCCTAATCTCCAGTACCCAGAATGGGACTGTATTTGGCAACAGGACCTTTAAAGAGGAAATTAAGGTAAAATGAAGTAATTAGGGAGGGCCCTAATGTAAAATGACCGATGTCGTTATAAGAAAAAAGATTAGAATATTGGGGAAAACCTTGAGAAAAAATAGAAAGTGGCCATCCACAAGCCTAGGAGAGTAGCCTCAGAAGGAACCATCCCTGCTGACATCTTGATCTTGGACTTCTAGCTTCTAGAATTGTAAGGAAAAGTTCACTGTTGTTTAAGCCACCCAGTATTTTGTGTGTATTATGGCAGCTCTAGTAAGCTAAGACAGAGCCAGTGATGTAATAAGAAAAAGTTTCTGTTTGCACAGTTCTAAATGGCAGCCTGTTATTCAGATACCAACCACTGACTTGAGTCCTTCAATCCTTCTATATTAGTTTATTTTCACATTGCTATAAAGAAATACCTGAAATTGGGTAATGTATAAAGGAAAGAAGTTTAATTGATGAATAGTTCTGCATGGCTGGGAAGGCCTCAGCAAATATACAATCATGTCAGGAAAGGAAGAGGCATGTCTTACATGGTGACAGGCAAGAGAGAGAGAAAGTGTGTGTCAGCTAATGAAAAGCTACCATTTATAAAACCATCAGACCTTGTGAGAATTCACTCAATATCATAAGAGCATGATGGAGGAAACCACCCCCATAATCTGATTACTTTCCAACAGGTCTCTCCCTAAACACCTGGGGACTACAAGTCAAGATGAGATTTGGGTGGGGACACAAAGCCTAACCATATTACCCTCTTTCACCACTGGTCTGCATCCTTGTAGTAAATCAAAACCCTGTATTTATTAGAATTTCTTTTGGCCTCTATTCTACTCCATTCAACCACTTTTTATTTCTCTGCTCCAAAGTACTTTAATATGTTGACACAATGTGTGTTTAATGCATTCATATGTAAAAGGTTTTAACATTTATATGATATTTAGTATTCAGCAAGATTATTCCCTTTTCATCAGTCTTCTCAGAATTGTTTTACTTATCTCCATCTCCTTTTCAAATGGGGACTTGATAACATTCTGCCTTTTGTTATTTAACTATAATCACATTTCATATACATATTAATTTGGAATTAATTTTTATAAACTTCCTATCCAAGAATGTATTCTGTTTTTGCATTTAAATATAATTTTATGTCATTTCATATATTTTAACATAGATTTCCCTATACAAGTCTTGAACATTGTTATGTTTATTTCAACATATCATTACTTTGTGTGTGAGTACCAGTGCAAATGGCATTTTCTCTACTATTGTACTCCTTATATATTTCCTTTTAATATGTGAATATGATTACATTTAATGACTTCTGTTATTCTTTCTAATATTTTTTAGTTGACTCAAAATTTCTAGATAGACAATTATATCATCTTATAAGTTTTGATCAATTCAATATTAATCACTTTAATATTTTCTATTGTCAATTTTTTGCTGGCTAGTTACATCAATTAGTATTCTTAAGTGAAGCAATAGTACCTGATTTTGGTTTCTTTAATCAGAAAATGAATTTAGATAATAAAATATCTGGAAGAGTAACAAAAGACTGTCAGCAAAAACGAAAGCAAAATCATGTCATGCAATCTTTTTGGTGACAACCTTGCTGCCACTGCTCTACATAAATAGCATGGCTTGCACCACCAATCCCGCCAGCACTTGATACATCACCTCTGAGCCTGGCGTGGCTAGTTTGCTGCTACTGTGTGCACAACCTCCACCTTGATTTTCAACTCTCCTGTCTTCTTTGCTTTGCAAAGCTTCAGTGAAATTCATACAGCTTTTTTTTTTTTCCTATGGGCAACAAAGACCCTTAAAGTGAGAAATTGGTTCTACCAGTGGTTATGTGCTCTGCATAATCAGATACCAGAGCACTGGACAAAAATGATAAGTGTCTGTTACATTAGCACTTCCAGATCAAGGTTAACTAATTGTGGTAATAGGGGGTGTTAGGAGCTACCATCCTCCCCCAGATCTTTGATTCTTTTTTGATTTTTGACTCCAATAGAATATTTCAAATTTTTATCATGAAAAATCAAGCTAATTTAAAATGACACACACACACACACACACACACACACACACACACACAGACACACGTTTCATATTAGATTTAGCACTCTTTAGTCTACCGATTAGTTTTCTAAATCAGAAATGGATTTTAAATTTTGACAAACATCTATCTCACTGACATTTATTAAGAAAATATTTGTTTTCATTTGACTTATCAATTATGTATTGCATTGACTTTCTATTATTGAGTAATTCTTATATTTTTGTTATAAGCATCCTATGATCTTAAGGAATTATTGTTTTCATGTGCCACTGACATCCATGTTTCCATTTGAAAATGTTGCATTAAAAATAAATATTCATTTGTGAGATTGGTCAGTACTTATTTCTGGTGTACTTGTCCCACATTTTATCAGTGTTTACCTGACTCAGAAAAAAGTACAAAGATTTAATTCTTTCCCTGTAATACAATACAGTGTGAGATTTATTTATTAAGTAAAACTACAAATTTTTGTGTTAAACTGCTTATTTGGAAGTTTTCTGCATACGTTTCAGTGTTTCATTGTAGCTTATTTTTATTTTCACAGAAAATAATCTAATGTAGTTAAAAAACTTATAAAGAGCTTTTAAAAATTCCATTATAATTTTTAACTTTTCTCAAGATATATGATTAGTATTCCATTATTTCTAATTCAGTAATTTTTTTCTTTTGCCCTTTATTCTTAATTAGAATATTTTATAATCTGTTATATATATATTTCCAAATAACTACCTCTTCCTCTGGTTCTAGCTACTGGGAGACAGATGGGAGGATCACTTGATCCCAGGAGTTCGATTGCAGCCTGGGCACCATAGCAAGATCCCATCTTTAATAAAAAAATGAATTAAAAAATATTTTTTAAAATGACCTTTTTAAATGCTATTTTTTCTATTTCTTAATGAATAGATTTATAACTTTATCAGCAAGTTCGTTCTTTCTACAGAATTATAATTTTGTCCTACAGGTGATTTTTAAGGCTATCTTCTTGACTCAGACTCTGAATTGATTCACTGTAATTTGTATGGTTCAGTAACAAGTTTTCTTCTTTAGTCATATTATATAGGTTTTGTTATGCTTCATTAATTTCTACTAATTTTGCAGCTTGTGTTTTGATTTCTTCTTTAACCTTGGAATTGTTTAAAATGTGTCCTGACAGATTGTTGTTGTTTATACTTTCGTTATTAATTTTAAGAATTTTTATAATGAAACTGCCTGCAGTACCTACACTTGAGAAAATATATGAACATTTCCATTATGTCCTAAATTATGAAAAATTTAAAAAATATTTTATGGGTATTGTAAAATAACATATAGGTTCTCCTTAAGAGATATAGAACTTGATTTGAACATTAACATAAATGTATTTAAATAAAATATATCTATAAATGAATATAAATATAGCATACATATAAATATATATAAATATAGATTATTTAGAAATGCTATGTATTTTTCATTGTTTTGTTTATGCTTACTGACGTAAATTGGTATCTGCTTTCTATTGATTTTTAAATGTATTTTCTACATTTCATTGTTTAGGTAATGTAATGCTTTGATATTTGTTGGATAAAGATTTATTTTAGAGTTAAAACCTCATCATGTTCTTTTTGCCTCATTAACCTTTTTTGTATTAAACCTTCTTTGCAATAAATAAAATTTCCACAATTTTCTTCTTAAAACCATTCACTTGCTCTAAATCTGTCCATCTTTTTACTTTTATTCTTTCTTAAGCAGCTTTTGTCTTTACATGTTTTATATACAATATAGGACAAATTAAGCAGTTAAGCAGTTTTCGTCTTTACTTGTTTTATATACAATATAGGACAAATTATGCATTTTTGAACCAATGTAAATCTTTTTTTATGTTAACTTTAGGATGTTTTATGCCTTTTTGTCTTCAGGTTTTTATATGATTATTCAAGTTTTAAAACATTTGTCTATTAAAATTTTATTTCCATGTAAATTCATCTTCAGATACACAAATATATATTTTTCCTGTGTTCAATCTGCTCCTTCTGTTCTTAATCTTGTTGTCATTCTTCTTCCTTTTGTCTTTTTCACCTATCATTTATGACAAAATTTAGGAATCATGTTATTTTCAAAAAGGGATAATAATTTCTAATTATTCTTAAAGATGTTTCCCTTAAATTTGAATATCAAACTGTGTAAATTAGGTTTAAGTTACTACTATTTTTTTACTTCAGAATGTTGTTGATACTGTTGGTAAGAAGCTTGAGCTAGTGTATCATAGCAACTTCCCTATTCCTCCTTCCATCCCATCTTTTTTAAGCTCCTGAATTTTTTTTGCCTTAAAACTTAATTTTTTTTTTTTGAAATTCAAACCAGAGAAATGTCTTGTTTGATCATTTTGTATATTATTTTGTTTTTCCTGTTGCATGGAGGAATTTTGTTTATTTCTTTTTAAATTAGTGATTTGGGTTATTGGCAAATTTAATCTAATTTATCTTTTCCTATTCCATTCTAATTTTTCACTTTCCATATCAGTTGTTTTCTCAAGGAATACTGATTATGTTGATGTTCAACTAACTTTGTTCTCCTTATCTAAGGATTTGGTCCCAGAGAGAAAAGTTCATTACCTCTTTACTGTTTTTGTTTGTTTGTTTATTGTTTTGAACAGGAGACAAGAAAAGCAATGAGAGAGGGAGATATTAAAACTTAAATGATTCTTAACCATCGAAGCTGAAAAGCTTTGGAAATCTGGTTTGATGCTTTCACTTTTCAAAGCAGAAAACTGAAATTAAAAATTTAAGTGATTGAGCCAACGACATACATTTCGAGGAAAGCTTTTGGAAAATTTAGATGAAGTATACTATGTTGTTTGCTGCACAATTTGCAATTAACAAATTTTCACTTCCTTTATCTTCTATAAAAGGATTTATACAACTTATTTTATATATCTTATATAATTCATGTGATTCTTCCGTGTAATAGTATATATTATTTTATTAGCATAAGACATAGCCTATAATTAATGATCTGTAAAAACTATTATGATATGAAAATGGGGGGAGAGAAATGATATTGAAATATTGGCATATTACTATTCCAAGACTAATGCATAATCTTTTCATGTGAGATGAAAATAAAATCTTATTCAATTATTCATTTAAGTAAAAGTGGTCACTTGGCATCTCACATACTGCTCACAGTTTGTTTGTCTTGTATCTTGCCTTATGTTTCATTTTCCTGCTAAATATATTGTCCAGTTTCTTCTTTGTTAATGTTAGTTCATTTCCATCAAAACTAAAGTCAAGACATCCCTACACAAAGCAATCTTGATAACTCCCCTTTGCCAATCCAGTTTATATTACCTGGCAGAATTCTAATTTGTTTCTATTTTCTAGGTGTATATTTTCATGCTTGCTTTCTCTTCCTGAACAATATTTTTAAGTTACCTAAGACTAGAAGCTCTATAGTCTCATTTTGTATCCCTCAAGTGCCTAGTACAGTATAGTCTGTATTGTCAGTACTTGTCAAACACTTCTGGAAGAAGGAATACCCTGTTCCCTCACTTTCTTTCCTACAGATTTTGCCCTCTCACTAGCTACATGATATAAAGCCCTGAGTAAACTGGCATTTTTATATAGCTCTATACAGTTAAAGACAGAAAATTCTGTAGTTTTATATAGCATCTGTGTTGTTCAGAATCTCTCTTTCCTTAAATTTCTCCCTGTGCCACAATAGGTAAAGAATATCTCTATTTTCATCTCTTTTTGGCCATATGGGATGCTCTTTAAATGTCATTTTATTTTTTATACAAAACATTTCATTGGAAATTGTTAAATTTCCCAACTTTAAGGCAATTGTTGACTTTGTTTACTCGTGACCTCAGGACTTCATGTAGGGTTCATAGCACAGCCAGGAAAGTCGAGGTATGGCGATGTAGCTTTAAATTAGAGCACCCTTTTCACTCTAGATGTGTCTTAATTTATGTTTTGGTTTACTTTATAATATATACCTCCAGATTAACTTTAAAATTCAAAAATTATTGGGCAAAATATATTTATCTGTCATCTGAAATTTTATCTCTTAGTGAAAAAAAAGTCCAAGATTGGTTGAGAAAATTTGGCATTTAAACAGGATCATACTGACTTTCATGGGATTAATAATTCACATATTTTATCGCATTTGGGATATTTCAGTAAGTCCATTATACCTATATTTTCTGTGCAGTCAGTAAATTTTGTAGCTCTTAAAACCCATGAAATGAAATATAGGTTTGAAAAGCCATAACACTATCAATACATTAATATTTATGCAGCTCTTTTCATGACAAACACTCTAAAATGCGCTTCAGTAAAATAAAGTGAAATAAAGCATGAAGAGAATGTGGATGATTACAAGTCAAAAGGTCGCTTTAAAAGAGAAATCACATGAATCTGTTTGACAAAGTGATTGACCAGTTTACACCAAAGATAGCAACTCCACTTAGGTGACCTCTTAGCTTGGAAGCTAGAGGATTAGAGGCAGCCTTTCAAAATGAGGCAAGTGTTATAATTAACAAGTCAAATTCAGCAAAGCCTTTCTAATCACTCAGATAAGATAGCTTCATTCCTACTTAACTATAAAGTAACTAGGGCTTCAGCCCAAGGGCCATTTTCATAACTCTGTTAATGTGACTTTGCAGTTCTAAATATAAATAAGGGTAAATAAGCTGATAAAACACAGTCATAAAAGCATCTTTAATTTATTGTGGGGTATTATTTTCTTCACACATCACAGAAACAAATTATTGATATAAATTATGCTAATTTATTTCTATGATGAGGTCATTCATGAGTAAAAAATAAATCTAGAGGACAAATGCCCTTTAATGCATACCTGCTGCTTCTCTAAATGTGGATTGTCTCCACCTAATTTCCTTTGAAAATGAACAATGCTATGGAAAGATATTCTTCACTTTAAGTCATGTTTAGTTTAAAAATGATGGGAAAGTTGGGGTAGGGGAGTAGGTGAAGTAGTAACACATCCTTGAAGTATGTAATCACAAACAGGAAAGAAAGAGCCTGGAAGGTCATGTGATCCTGAAATACTGTTGTTATAACATTTTGAAGTACCAAAATTCTTCCAATAACTCTAGAAACTTATTTTTGTCCCTAGGTATGCCTCATCACCCTGCAAAAAAGAAAGTTACTCTAAAGATGGATTACTGATTTTTCCCCCCTGGATCTGAGAAGCTTTAGGAAAAAGGTAACCATTTTCCACTCATTTTAGCTACATACTTATTCATGTAACAAGAAAGGACAGGAATGAGAAATAACCAAGAGTGTCATCATACTTATGATATTCCACTAAGGATCAGTGTTTTTTTTTAAATATAATTACACATGGTAGTAATAAAACCTATTGACTTAATGGTCTCCCTTTCTTGGGGGCTAGCATTCCTGAATGAAAAGACCACTCATGGTAAGTAATACTTTTTTTTTTGACATGGAGTCTTGCTCTGTTGCCAAGGCTGGAGTGCAGTGGCACAATCTTGGCTCACTGCAACTTCTGCCTCCCAGGTTCAAGTTATTCTCCTGCCTCAGCCTCCTGAGTAGCTGGGATTACAGGCGCCAGCCACCACGCCTGGCTAATTTTGGTATTTCTAGTAGGGACAGGGTTTCAGCATGTTGGCCAAGCTGGTCTCAAACTCCTGACCTCAGATAATCTGCCCTCCTGGGCCTCCTAAAGTGCTGGGATTACAGGCATGAGCCATTGCGCCTGGCTTGTAAGTAATACTTTTCTAATGAAAATAAGGCTTAGTTCTCTATATGATGCCCTTTCAGTGATTCTCTGTTCCGTGGAGAATTCCCTTGTCTGACACTAACATTTCAAACCTCCACATGGCTTTCAAGATAAAATACACCCTGATCTGAATGCTTCATGACTTTCCAGCTTCATGTGCTATCACTCTGTTACTTAGATGTTATGTTCTAGAATGTCCTGCGATGCCTTCCTAACCTTGCCTTACTATTCTTTATTTAACACTTAATTGAGGCATCATCTCTTCTGGAGATATTTTATAACATTTCTTTTTTTTCTTTGAGACTGAGACAGTGCCCCTCTTGGGTAGGTATTACTCCAGTGCCTTATGTTTTCCTGTACCACTATGTTATTATTATAATTAACTGAGTCACGTGTGACTGTTAGAAAGTAGATACTTGAGTTAATTTACCTCCGTCTTCTAAACACCTGTGAGAGTTCATGACATTTAGTAGAAGCTCAAAAATTATTTGAAGAAATAAATAACGTCACAAGGCAAACAGTTTAACTTTACATAGTTGCTATGCAGAAAAAAACTCATTGCATCAGAGTGGCCTGTCCAGACATGCTCATTCCCTTCTTAGAAATAACCACCCATAACTTAGAGCATTGCCAGATGTTTGTAGCTGGCCCCTAAAATTAAAGGAGTCCCAATTTCTGTCCTAAAAGAGTATATATTAGAACTATTAGATAACCCAGGAGGCTCTTTGAGAATTAAATTAAGAAGCAAAGCAAAACAAAAATTGGGTAAAATACATCTATGTGAGATGTATTTGTCTAAAATGTCTGCTAATGCCCTGAAATTTGTGGATCACAGGCAGCCTTTTTGCTGGGTTATCAAAACACTTGATTATAAAACCAGAAGGCAGTTAAGCTTCCTTTTTAGATAATTACTCTTTTTTATCCCAAATTATAGACTTACTAGTTTAACATCTATTTCTTCTAAAATGCTTTGCTAGATAAATTATAAGCCGTAGTTTTTCAAGCAAGTATTTTTGAAAAAAGCGTAGATTTTTGACACAGGTATTCCATTATTCACCTCTATTTTAAATTTTACCACCTTGAGGAGTAGTTGTTGGTATTAACATGATTGCAGCTTTAATTGAGATACCTTCCCTTCCCCGTATGCCTTTGATGATGGATAGAAATCAGATATGGGCTAAGACCCTGTGTTGGTGATGTTCATATAGAACCTACATTTAACATTTGCAGTGCTTTTTAGACCTTACTTTGTGGATCTTCTGCATCTGAATTATCTAGGGTGATTGTTAAAGGTGGACATTGGAACCCTTCCAGATACTGAATCGATCTTAATTTCTGAGTGTGAGCCAAAAAATATGCATTTTAATCAATCGCTTTAAAAAAATGTATCACTAATGGAGAAAGGTGGGCTCTGTTATAGCTTCTTTCAGTAGAATATATTGTGAATGTCTTATTTTGACATAGATATATCATTCAGTAAATGTTTATTGACAATTTTACTATGTGTTAGACTGTTTTGGTGGTAGAGGAAATAAAGGTGAGAAAGGGGATTACGGAGATTTGGGTTTAGGGGATTGCCAGGCAACATATATAAAAAAAACCTGAATAATTACAAACAGCGATTATCCCCTCCCCTACACTCTAAAGTACTGGAAACTAAGCATTTTCTTTTGTGTAGATAGCAGGTTTTTAGTACTTGCTAGACTAGAAATAGTCTTCATTGCAGAAAATATCACATATCAACTTCTCCAAAACTAAGGTGTCATGTTTGTTTCAACAGGCCTCCAGTTTCAAATTGGTGTATAAATAATAATGCTGTTCCATGACAGGCTTTCTCATCAAATTGATGCTTAGAAATCTAGATTGCAATGATTTTTATCTTTTTAGGGCATACCAGGAAATTTTATTTCTCCAAGCTCTAGACTTCAAATGAATGCTTTCTAGAGATTTGATTTATTATTTAATGGGCAAGGTAGATTATTTGGGTTTAGTTGCTTTAAAATTTTCACATACTTAAATTACAGTTCTGTTTTGTTGCATAGAAGCTGGGGCTCTCACCTGCTCTGTTGTCTGTGTGTGGTGACCTGTCTTCTCAACCAGACCCTTGCCTTGCCAGTGGGGTCTCCCTTAGTCTCTGCATAGCATGAATGGCTTGACCTTCCATGTTGACTTTTGTCCCTGTTAAGCAACTCTGTTTTCATTAAAAAATGGCAGTTACACTTCTGGTTTGGCAGGCTGATAAAACATTTAGCTGGTCACTGGACTGTCACCCTGAGCTTTAGATACTCACTCCAGTTGATCCTCCTCACTCACTGCCATACCGTAGCCATTGAGAAGTTTACTACAACAGTATTCTCAATAATGTAAAAATCCGTCATTGGATTAAACCAAAGCATTACATTTTATCAACATTCCTGTACTATTGATTTTATTATATTGTCACTTTGGCTTATGTCATCAGCTTATATTGAAGGATGTCATCAGAAACCACCCTGTGGGGTTTTGTGACATAGAGTATTTACTGTAGGGTTTAGTTTCTTGGTTTACTACATGAAGAAAAGCCTTATAGGAGTCTTTGAGAGAATTTCTGTCTCTGATTCTGAGAAATTGATGTATCTTTATCCTGCAAACACAGTGAATTACATAAGTAGTCGTGTTTTTCTATTCCTGCTGACTGATCAAAAAATAGTGACATATTTGTGATTTGTCTTTACTGTGTGCATAGGATCTTGTGGTATATATGTTCTGTACTGATCTCCTGGCACCACATCACATTTTATTGCCCTTAATTTTTTATTGCCTCAAATTTTCTCCTAACTAAAAACATACTTTATTTTTCTGCTGTATGTATTTCTTAAGATGCCCTAAATTATTTCTGGAACAAGGCAAGGTTACAGTTGTAAATTTTTTGAAGTTTGTTTGTTTTTGTTTTTTAAGATAAGCGTGATCACTGAAGATTATGTTGAAAAGCTCCCACCTATGACAATGAATAGTCCAAAGAATATTGGTGAGATAGCATTAGTGACAGTGGGTGGAATAGAAAATGAAGTAAAAGAGACCTTGAAGAAACTTAAGTAACGGAATGGACTTTCGTAAGCACTTGTAGTATAGGCCCATGTATTTTCCACATTGGCTTTTGTAATTTCAGCTGTCTGTTTCCTTCACAAATATTATTCCTACAATTGAGAGTACAGACTCAGGCAGATAGGAATTAGACAATCAACTAGAACAAGTTTGGACCAGTTTAGCACTGAGTGCTTTAATTGTGATAATTGTTGTTCCTATATTTGATAATATCAAGTTTGACTAATTAAACCTTAATTACTATAGATTATATTCATGGGAAAGCATTTCATTTTACTGTTGGAAACACTGACTATAAAAGCTATAAAATCAGTTAGAGAACATCCAGTCTAATGTGTTTATTAATAATTTCTGGAACTGGGAATCAGAAATGTAATGTTACTTGCCCAAGTTACTTGCAACCAGTTAGTTGAAGAACCAGAACTAGAATAGAAATCACTTGATCTGTGGACCAGCAACAACTCAGAATTTAAAGTTATTACAAGTCCTCCTGTTGAGAGCTTTGCATCGTTTTCTTTACAGAGGCCAAGTTCAATATCTAGCAGATGTCAAAACAGAGAAAAGCGTTACTGATATGAGAGAATACTTGTTAGTGTCATTCATGGTCCGTGCTGTTTCCAGCATCTGAAGATGAGGTGAGCTGAAGGTGAAACATGGGAAGAAGGCAATAGGGCAGTTAAATGATAAAACTATGTCGGAATGGCTCTAGTAATTTAAGTCACTAATGGAGATAAACATAGGTAGATCTATGCTTGCTCTTTAAGTGTATATTGAAATGATTATCCTGATAATCTAGGAAAGGACCACATTTTTGCTTAAAATCAAGATGAATGAGTCTAATATGGTTTTAGGGATTTTTATTATCTCATTTTTTAAAATTTGATTTTGATAGTGTAACAAAGCAATCGCTATTAAATTTCTGCAGTTATAGATTAAAACATGTACTTACAGAGAAAATTATGATTGAAAGCTTAGAATTTTGGGAATTTGTTTATTATAAACAGTCAATCTGGAGAGGTCAGTTGAGAATAATATTGTTCCTGTAACACAGGAATTTTTTGTTTTGTTGTGAGTTGTAATTGCTGGAGAATCTAATCATACAGGTAATGGCCCTAATTATGTTTATTTTATTTCAGTCAGCAAAACTACATTTACATGTAGCTGATACAGTAACTCTGAGGATTCTTTCTGGTGTTTGACCCTCAATCTCTATAAATCTATTACATGAAGTAACAGTAAAAACAGTTCTATTCTCCCTTGTTCATACCTTTGGGTAATAATAATGACCTCTCCTATTTTATGAAATTATTTTTTTTTAACTTTTAAGTTCAGAGGTACATGTGTAGGTTTGTTACATAGGTAAACATGTGTCATGGAGGTTTGTAGTATAAATTATTTCATCACCAGGTATTAAACCTGATACCCATTAGTTATTTTTTCTCAGAGGTACATGTGTAGGTTTGTTACATAGGTAAACATGTGTCATGGAGGTTTGTAGTATAAATTATTTCATCACCAGGTATTAAACCTGATGCCCATTAGTTATTTTTTCTGATCCTGTCCCTCCTCCCACCATCTACCCTTCAATAGGCCCCAGTGTGTATTGTTCCCCTATATGTGTTCATGTGTTCTCACCATTTAGTGCCAACTTATAAGTGAAAACATTTGGTATTTGGTTTTCTGTTCCTGTGTTAGTTTGCTAGGGATAATGGCCTCCAGCTCCATCCCTGTTCCTACAAAAGGCATGATCTCATTCTTTTTTTATTGCTGCATAGCATTTCATGGTGTATATGTATCACATTTTCTTTATCCAGTCTATCATTGATGGGCGTTTAGGTTGATTCCATGTCTTTGCTATTGTGAATAGTGCTGCAGTGAACATATGCATGTATATGTTATAATAGAACAATTTATATTCCTTTGAGTATATACCCAGTAATGCGATTGCTGGGTTGAATGGTATTTCTGTCTTCAGGTCTTTGAGGAATCACCACATTGTCTTCCACAGTGGTTGAACTAATTTATACTCCCACTGACAGTGTATAAGCATTCCTTTTACTCCACAACCTTACCAGCATCTGTTATTTTCTGATTTTTAAATAATAGCTATTCTGATCAATGTGAGATGGTATCTCACTGTGGCTTTGATTTGCATTTTTTAATGATAGTGTTGTTGAGCTTTCTTACATATGGTTTTTGGCATATATGTCTTCTTTTGAAAAGTATCTGTTCATGTCATTTGCCCACTTTTTGTTTGTTTTGTATTTCTTTTTTTAAATTTAATTTTAGGTTCTGGGATACGTGTGCAGGATGTGCAAGTTTGTTATGTGTCATATAGTGGTTTGCTACACCTATCAACCAGTCACCTAGGTATTTAGCCCCTCATGCATTAATTATATATCCTGATGTTCTCCCTTCCCATCACCAACAGGCCCCAGTATGTGGTGTTACCCACAATGTGTCCATGTGTTCACATTTTTCAGCTCCCACTTATAAGTAAGAAGATGTATTATTTGGTTTTCTGTTCCTGCATTAGTTTGCTCAGGATAATGGCTTCTGGCTTCATCCATGACCCTGCAAAGGACATGGTCTCTTTCCTTTATATGACTGCATAGTACTTCATGGTGTATGCGTACCATATTTTCTTTATGCAATCTATCACTGATGAGTATTTGGGTTGATTCCATGTTTTTACTATTGTGAATAGTGCTGCAATAAACATACACTTGCCTGTATCTTTATAATAGAATGATTTCTATTTCTTTGCCCACTTTGTTATTGGGATGTTTGTTTTTTTCCTGTAAATTTGTTGAAGCTTCTTCTAGATGCTGGATATCAGATCTTTGTTGGGTGCATAGTTTACAAAAATTTTCTCCCATTGTGTAGGTTGTCCCTTTACCCTGTTGATAGTTTCTTTTGCTGTGTAGAAGCTCTTTAGTTTAATAAACTCCCATTTGTCAATTTTCACTTTTGTTCCAATAGCTTTTGTCATGTTCATCATGAAACCCTTGTGTATGCCAATATAGTGAATGGTATCACATAGGTTGCCTTCCAGAGTTTTTTAGTTCTGGGTTTTACATTTAAGTATTTAATCCATTTTGAGTTGATTTTTGTATAATATAAAGAAGGGGTCCAGTTTAATCTTCTGCATATGGTTAGCCAATTATACCAGCACCATTTATTGAATAGGAAAGCCTTTCCCCATTGCTTTTTGTCAGGTTTATCAAAGATCAGGTGGTTGTAGGTGTGCGGTCTTATTTCTGGTTTCTTTATTCTGTTCTACTGGTCTGTGTTTCTGTTTTGTACCAGTACCTTGCTATTTTGGTTACCGCTGCCCTATAATATATTTTAAAGACAGGTAAAATGATGCCTTCAGTTTGTTCTTTTTGCTTAGGATTGCCTTGGGTATTAGGGCTCTTTTTGGTTCCATATGAATTTTAAAATGTTTTTTGCTAGTTCTGTGAAGAATGTCAATAGTAGTTTAATAGACATAGAATTGAATCTATAAATTGCTTTGGGCAGTATGGCCATTTTAACAATGCTGATTCTTCTATCCATGAGCATGGAAAGTTTTTCCATTTGTTTGTGTCATCTCTGATTTCTTTGAGCATCAGTTTATAGTTCTCTTTGTACAGACATATGAAAGGCTTTCTAACACATCATCTTTTAAGTTTCATAGCTTCATGAGGTAAGCAAGACAGGTTCAGTTATTCTCATTTTATAGGCAAGAAAGTTGAGAGCCAGAGGAGTGCTCTCCCATGTCTAAGATCAGAAAGTGAGTCAGGGTGGAACATATACCACAGCCCAGGTCTTCTGGCTCCTGGCCACTGCTTTTATCAATCCTATTATCCAGCCATGGTCTTTGTCAGTGTGTCCTCTCTGGTGAATCAATTTAAAAAAATGACAACATGCATTCCTGTTTCTAGTTTTCTTCTCCAAACTCTTCCTCTGATTTACTTGCTCATTTCAATAGAGTAATCGTTCTAAACTTGAATTTAATATGGAAGATAATTGCCCTGTGGCTTTTGTGTTGATGGCATAATGGGAGCCTATTGGGGGTTTATACTCAGACATAGCTAACCTGGAAGTGTGAGGGAGTTAATGTCTCATAGAGAGAATTTTTGACCAGTGGGAGCTGGAAGTCAGTACTGAAACTCTTCCACTATTCTCCGCCTTTTCCATCCATTGACAGATGGTTCTAAAATCAAGTTGGCCCATGGCAATTTGTTTCCAAGGATGGAATAATTGGTTGTAGTCAGCAGTGCTAGTTGCAAAATGTATCATATTTACTCTCTTCTTTGCTGCTTCACTTCTCTTACTCCTTACTCCCTTATTCTTGTTTCCTAAAGTAGTATAGCCTAATAAAATAATACCACATGAGCCCTTAGTCTCAGGCTCTGATTTCTGGGAAAGCCAGGCTAAAATGCCAGGTTCATCTCTGTCTTACTTTTGGCTTAAGGAGTTCTTCCCTATATTCCCACTTGGATTACCTCACTCCTTCTCCCTGTTGGTCCAAATCTTATTCCTCCTTGAAGGTAGAGTAATGTACCACTTGTTTTAGGATTGTTTGCTGTAATGTTCCTGGCCCCCATGTGATCAATTTTTTTCTCTCAGAAACATCCATTTTTACATCCAATGAAGAAAACCACAATATGTTTGTATTTCCTATGACAAATAATAAGACAATTTTGTATGAGCTAAATGCCTTTGCTAGTTCATAAACACCTTTAAGATCTTAGGTTATTTATTTTTGTATCCGTAGCACCTGACATAGTATTCAATGATTATTTCCCAATTGCTCATAATACAAGGGAAGGGAGAATTACACATTCTGATCAACTTAATCATCCATCTAATTGATGCAAGATCACTTTGGATGAATCATGTCTGAAGGACTGTGACAGTGCAGCTCTGCTGTAGTTTGATGATTTGTTCTGTGTTGATGTGAGAATAGTTGAGGCTCATAAACTACATCTTTTATGTCATGTTTCCTTTATTTTTACAGTCTTTGACTAGACTAAAGCATTTGGAAATCAAAGGCAAGGAGAATATTTAAAGGTTCTAAGCATTTTTATTATTCTACATCTCTTGTTAATTCATTTAAGCTTTCATTTTGTAAAAGAAAAAATTTGATACAGAATTTTGGCAGAGCCTACAAAGGACCTCATGACCTAAGGAGGTTATGCATGGTGCTATAGTGGACATGAAAGAAACATGAAACATGAAAGCTTTGTATACACAAAGCAAGTTTTATGAAACTTTATGGAGGTGGGATGCTTGAGAAAGTTTTAAAAAAAATAATGTCAATACACATGAAATGGACTGAGCAGCCTAAGTCTGTGTGCGTGCGTGCGTGCGTGTGTATTGCTTTTTAGCTGAGAATAAAATATCAAAAGTATGAAAATTCCAAAATCCTATACCAGTTTGGATTAACATATAGATAAGGCTGAATTCAAAGGACCTATGCTAGTGGAAATATGACTTAATGTAAGAAATTAATGAGCTCAATTTCTCTAATATTCAAATCACTTCTTAGTATTAACTTAAAAACTTACCAAGGCCAAGTAATTATTTCAGACTGTTGGGTTTCTACTTAGAACATTTTTACTTAAAAAAAGTTTAGCACATTAGGTGGGGAAAGGAACTTGCATTGGAGTAAAGGGAGTCTCTTTTCTCTTGGCCTCATGTTTCTCTGCGAAAAGTTCTCAGGGTGAGTAACATACCTGATTTTTTTAAGCCGCTGCCTTAGCCTTCAGATGAAATGATTGATCTTGATGAAGAGTTTGGGTGCAGTTAGGCCTGTTCTGTTCAGCCTCTTTCTATTCTCTCTTTGGAGCCAATTGTCTTCGGGGTACTCACATTCTTCTTTGAACTGCCATGCTGGAAGTTTCAAGTGTGAAGGCTGTACTCCTGCAGTGAGGCTTGTGGTCATTCCAATCAGGCAGGGACCGGGGAGGGTGAATTTGTGTAATTCAAAGATGAATCTTATTTGCTTTGTTCAGTTAAGTGACATAAACCAATATCAGTTTAAGAATAAAGGTGAATTTTAAATGTACATCTATCTGACATTTATGACTTTATATTGGTTCTAAATACAGACAAGTCAGAGAAAAAGTAGTTATTTTTGGACTGTATCAAATCCTGACAGAGCTGTCTTTACTGTCTCAGTGGTACTAGTGAAGGGATTCCAAGCTGAAGGAACTGGAAATGCTCAGTCGCCTAAAAGGAAACTCTACTAATTGTAACATCCCACAGAAATGTCCTTAAGAAGAAACCGTAAATAGTAAATAATTGTACATGTACATAAGCCAATTTATTAATTCTAAAATTAGTTCCTTTTGTGTGTGGGCATGCAGTGATAGATGTTAAAAATGCCAATGCTTCTCTCAAAACAAACAAAAATGTGTTTCTTTTATGATTAGACAGATTTCAAATAGTTAAAAAACAAAGCGGGTTGCATTTGGAAAACGCAATATCTAATGCTGTTAGTTAACTCTGCAACCTTTATTCTGTAGAGTGATTTCAATTCATTTTTTAGACTAAACATTCAGCATTGCCCTCCAGCAAACAGCTTTGGAGATGAAAAGTATCATTTGTAAACTGGTCCTATTTGCCTTTGAAGGCTCAAATTCCCTAATCCATCCCTTCTCCCAACTCTCCTTGACATCTATGTGAAAGTAAAAGATTATTCAGCTCAAAATAGGATCTTGTAAACAGTAAAAATATTTTCTGGAATAATACATTTTGTTTCTTGTTTATGATAGTGAGATTACAATTTTCATATGAGATGGTTTAAAAAAGTGTTTTTACTCTTAACATTTATATTTTTGGAAAGCAACACTATTTATCAGTCCGAGGTTTCTGATAAACGTTTTACTTCAGCCCCTGGAAAAATCTGTAAAATATATTCCAGAACTATACTATATGTATAATTTTACCAGAAAGTGAGCAACATTGTAATACATATATATATATATATATATATATATATATATATAGTGTGTGTGTGTGTGTGTTAGGTGCTTGAATAGAGCAAGCACTGAATATTTGACAAACATAACTTGAGTCTTACTGCCTTGCTATTTGATTAGGAATTTATGGCATAGAAATTGTTTTTATACTCCTTTTCTGCCCATTCCCAGACACATACTTACCTAATCTTGAGTAAAAGCTCTTTAATAGACATTAGCCCTTTGGAAGGACAAACTGTTGTTCAACTTTTGAGTGTTTTACCCCATGCGAGTAACCTGTGCTTGATTGTTTCATAATAAATAGTGTATTTGATTAGATATTAATCGCTAAGCCCTCTCACATAAGACCTGTTTCACTTTTTAAAATCTTGGTGTGATTTTTATCTTTGGGGGTTTGTGTTTCTTTTTGCCCCTTTTCACTGTCAACCTCCATGCTTTAATAAAACACTGCAAATAAAAACCACTTTCAGAAACCAAATCACATGGAGCAATAGCCCTGTTAGATTAACCACAGTTCCTCCCTTGTCAGCCAAAAAAAAAAAAAATTCTTTTTTTTTTTTTTAAACAAGGAAAGAATGAATATTTGACCCTTGTCTAGGACTTACCAAAAAGGAAGGAAACTCCTCTAGCATCCATCCATGTCATCTATGTGATTTTGTAGAAGATCTTATCTCCTGAGCTACCTTAATCCATAGGGCTTTTTGATCACTAGGTTAGAAATTTCTCCTGCAGTCTCATTTTGAGAATACATTGCTTATGGGCTACCCCACAACTTTGGGGGGGGGAAGAAAATTGACTGTGCTTATGAGTTGGACACATGAAAATGAACAGATATGAGCAGGCAGAAGTTGAGTTAATCACTCCCTCAAATATAATCATGAGGAAAGCCCCCCCCCCCCAGCCTACCCTTCTCTAGAAGATTTCCATGTGGCTATGGTTGAAAGCGACCCTGTCCTTTCAGTCATGGGTCTGGCAAATGTGAAATTATTTTGGTATGTCGATCTGAAATGCCTCCCATGATTACCTTGGAGTTATCAAATGGAGGTCAGAAACAAGGCAGTAGGGTCTGTCACCTTTCAAAAAAACAAGATTTGAGAAGAGCAGAGTTTCTGAGTTGGATAATTCAACAGAATTGGGAATGAGAAGGGTCTCAGGGCTGGAATATAGATGCTGCCTGTCAAAATGGAAGAGAGCAGCTGAGAAGATGCGAGCTCAGACTGCTTCAGGCAGCCCTCCTCATTACTCAAGCTTTCATCACTATTTAAATACATTCCCAGGTCTTTCGCTGTACAAAAATGATTTTGGTCAAAATGCATTGAAAATATAATGGCATGAACAGAAAAAAATACCAGTTTTCTGCTTGTAGCACCACTCAGATTTAGGATTTATTATTTTTAAAGTTAGTATATAAAATTGTCTTTGAAAGAGTCTCTTGCATTTCAAGTAGCCTTTTTCTTAAGGAAAGTCTTCTGAAGTTGAGTTTAACTGCAATGGAAATACAACGTGAAAACACAGTATAAATTAGAGTGGTTATTGCTCTGCATCCCTTTGTGTGTTCCTATAGCAACCCCTCCAATTTTACTTGCCCCTTATTGACCAGATATATTTTTAGTGACTGCTCACAGAGGAATAAAATTGAAGAAAAAGAAAATGAGAGGAGGGGATGAGAATTAAAGCTACCTTTTGTTCTTTTACAACCACAAGTTAACTGTTTATAAATGTCCTCCTTCCTTCAAATAAGTGTCATGGAGTTTTCCTTGCTTAAATTAATTCTTTCCATGCAATCCATAGAAACAATCAGGCCCACATTCTTACCCGCAGCATTTAGATTCTTAGACAAATGCAGCCCCGTGACTATGTATATTAGCCAGATGCAGGCTATATTTATCCAACCTATGCTTACAGCAACTGTGCTGTCAAGAGAAATGTAAATATTAATGAAGGATGTTTCTCAGGAAAGGATATTCAGTGAGTGTTCTTCATCTGTCAAAGCTGACTCAATCAGTACACATTTTCTGGACAGATCAAATGTTTATAGAGCCATAAATTGACATTTATCTGACAATTTTTGTATTCCTATCCAATGGCTTTCTTTACTAGGCCTAGGCATTTCAACACACTATTGGTGTTATTGTGGAGAAATTAAACATACACTCTCTTTCACATTTTTCAAGTGAAGATAAGAATAAACTGGATGTGGCCGGGCGCGGTGGCTCAAGCCTGTAATCCCAGCACTTTGGGAGGCCGAGGCGGGTGGATCACGAGGTCAAGAGATCGAGACCATCCTGGCCAACATGGTGA
>NW_016107603.1:2784483-2822159 GCF_001604975.1 Cebus imitator
AAAAGGAATAAACTGGATGTATAGTTAGTGGTCCTTTCAAGAGTTATTTGGGTATGAAATGTAAATACTGGCCTAAGTAAAAAGGTAGAGATAAAATCCTAATATAGTACTTTACCCTTGCTTGTTAGAATATGAAAAAATCTCAGTATAAAAGTACTCAATATTAAATTATTTGTGACATAACATGATATATATGCATAAAGAGATACTTGTGTAATAGTCTCCAAAATATTAACAGATTCATGATGAGATTGCAACTTTCTTTTCTATGACTTTTTTCCCAAAACAAAACAAATCTATAAACATAAATAAAACTACTTTGTTTTCCAAAAATAAAATGTAACTGTTAGAAGAATAAAACTTACATCATATATGCATACTCAAATATACTAACACATACACACAAACCCTGTAAGTTAAATAACTCTTAAGAATAAGAAGAAACTAGCTGTTATTGATGCTTACCATGTACCTATTAAATGCCAACAAAACCATATTTTATAAAATTAGCCATATTATATTTACCTTATATATGTAATAGGATTTATTGCCTCCCAACGTCAAGATTCTTCAGCAACTTCAATATACATTTATAATAGATAGGAAAATTATGATTCTGAAATAGGCTTTATAATTTTAAAAAATAATTCAAATATCAATTGCAAAAGTTAAATGTGTATACGTGTGTGTTGAGCGTGTGTTTTTACAACAGCACAAATCCATTTTTGTTTATTTACTTTTTATTATTTTACATCCCTAAGGTGTGCAGTATCATACAGATTCTGTGTCCGATGGCCTTAGCCAAAGAAGATTGCATTCAAATTTGGCACAAACCATGCCATTGTTTCCATGGGCTGGAATTACCTTTCCTAAGATTACTCTGGCCTAGTTTTGTTTGTTTTATCTCTAGGAGTCACTGTGTTGTTCTTTGCATTGTACACATAAGGACATCTCTTGCCCAAATAGAATTAAGTTCCATCTTGGGCATAAACACCTTCAATTCAGAAAAGAGATATGTATTCCCTTTGGTTCTGGAGACCCGACTCATAGCCAACAAAAATGGTCTTGGACCACAGCCTTTTAGACATATTTGCCTTTTATACATCCGTTCCCAGCAGGCCTCCTCAGGCTTCAAGATGCTGGAAAGAATCAAAAGTTAAATTTGAATGCTGAAGATCAAAATAGCCAAAGGCAGCAGAGAAGCAAGTGCTTTGAGGCTACCTAAAAGAGAATCTATTCCTCTCTGCCTTCTCCAGAAATATCCAGAGGACCAGAGAGAAGCACACTAATAAACACATCTATAGCCATGACAGAGTGTAGTCAAGTTAATGGAAACCTTATGCCATGACCTCTTTTGGTTTCTGTTTTGGTTACCTAGAGAATTCAGGTAACAGCAAACAAGTCCATCTTAAGAGTCAGATGGTCAGCTAAAAAGAATCTAGGAAGTCCCAAATAACCATCACTTTCCCTTTGCTTTCTACTACTAAATGTTTTTCTTTTGTCAACATCTATTAATACAATTCTCTGAGGTGATTAATGTTGGCTACATATCTCATCCCAGGATCATCCATTTTAGCTTTGGTACTTTTCAAAATGTAACTAGCCCAGAAAATGGTAAGTTGGTTTTTATGGCATACACTTTAAGGAGAAGAGGGTGGTGATTGTTTGATACCCCGAAATAGAATAAAGGAATGTAGATTTTTTACCTTCTTGACCTGCTCAGCAGGTTTTTCATTTATGGTTTTTATTTCTCTACCCTGATGGGACTGACAATCACATAGCTTCACCTGTAGTATTAAGGTGTTTGGCAATGATGCTAAGCCATCCAGAATACCCTATCTCTCTAGAATTATTAATTAAGTCATCAGTAACAAAATGACTCAGGCAAGCCAATCAGAGTTCTTTTTGAGGGATGATATGGACCTTGAAATTTAAGATTCTTACTCTAGAGATCAAGACCATTGAATATCATTAAGGATTATCATTGCTGAGAATCAGGCCTATTAGGAACAAGGAGAGCTAAGAGAAAGAAAAACTTAGATTTCTTAATGACATAATAATTTAAAATCAAGCCATACCCAACATAGGATATTCTATAGATATTCATATGGGTTAATATATTACTTTGTTTGTTTAAGTTTGTTTCAGTAGAGTCTGTCATGTCTAAAAAGTCTTAAATAATATATGGGGTGCTATAGAGTTTATGAAACTCCAGCAAGAATTGAAAGCGAAATATGATTGGATAACACAAAAGAGCTGGAACCAAGACTACTATCTCCATTCTTTGTGTAGCTAGTAGCTTCTTGCCTCTGCTTCTTATTAAAAATTTGCTTCAGTTTCTTCCTATCTCTGCAAATCTATTCTGTATTTGTAATTATGTCTTCTCTTTTTCTATGTAACAATGTCAGATAGTTAACATGTAACCTAGAGTCAAGGTCAAGTTTACTACCATTTCTTAAACCATGGTGGAGCATATTGACTCAGCTTTCTCTCTGCCTCAGCTTCCTTTAGAGACTCAAGGCAATGGGATCCTGTTGATATACCTTACGTAAGTCAGCACCTAGGACAGACAGTAAGCATGTAAAGTGAATTTGGAAAATTAAATGATTTTTTCTGATAGAATAAGCAATGCAAATAGAAGGATAATACAGAATTTGTCCAACGTTTTGTTTTGTTTTCTAGTTTAAAATATGTGCAAGTCCAGCTGGAAAGGTCTAACTTATATCTGAGAATGTATAAAAGGATGCATTTTAAGGATGTTTAAAAGGATGTTTAAAAGGATGCATTTTAGCAGCAAATTCTCTGGTTAGCTCAACAAGTCATGTGCTGCAATCTCACTACACATACTGGAATGAAGCATCATCATGCCTGTAGGTCTCGAGGAAGAGCCTCATACTGATAAGATGCCAGGTCTACCTAAATCCCTAATAACTGAATGATTTATCCTCCAACAGAGTTTGTTTCGCCAAGACTTAAACAACTCTTAGAGACAATTGGAATAAATGTAAAACATTGAAACCTAATGTAACTATTAAATTTAAAATTATTGCCCAGATAAAGTGGAATTCAAAATTAATTATATAGAACATGATGGTTTTATGACTAAATGTAGCTTTACATAATATACTTTTAATGTTTGTGCTCATTGGAACTTTATTTCACCCCTTTCCTTTTGAAAATAGTGCATTAAAATGTATTTGATCCGCTCTTTCTCCTTTCAAGGGAATGAATTATTTGCTATGGGCCATACCACCCACACCTTCCTTTCTTATCCCCTCACACAGATTTTGCCAAAAGTTAAATTAATTCCACCTAAGGTATTTTTTTTTTTGCCCATATTTTCAGTCCTGCTCCACTTCAAGTAATCTTATTTTCACATTTAGTTAAGTCTTCTATTTTTCTAAAATAATTGCTCAAAGGGATTTGATGCCTGTAGCCCACATTAGCACAGCGTTGCCCCATAGCCCTTCAGAATCCAGCTTTGAAATATTTGCATTGCGTGTGCCACTCCAATTAAATGACAAACCAATAGTTCCCCTGAGGGACTAGGCTGGGATGATTTTACATTATGGAAGTTTTGTACTTTTCTGTAATTATGCTGAGACCTATTTGTATTATTAGCAGGCTACTTCAATTTATAGAAATAGAAGATTATAGATGTAGATCATCTGTAATTCCTTCACCTTCCAGATTAGGAAACCAATACCCGATCAAGTATTGTGACTGTTTAAAGGTCACATAGCTAGTGATTACTGTGTGAACTTTTCCTTAGTCAGAGGTTTTGAAAATCAAAGAAAATGTGTAATAAATTGCAATAGCTCAATATCCTAAAGTCCCAGAAGGTTAAGTTACACTGTACTCAATGACTATCTGTGTGTTAACGCAGAACTCCCTAAGTTTCCCAAACCAACATTGATTTCCTGAACCAGATGATTTTTTCATATATATTTATTCACCAAATCCCATCTGAAAGAATTGTTCTGGAGACTTAAGTATATCTCTTCTTATACATACACAAGAAATAACAGATTATTTACAATACAGCAATAACTGTATTGCCTGTGAATTGGATGTTTATACTGAATCCGTGTGTGGAAGACAGCAATGTCAGGAATACTAGACCCTGATTCCATTCTTCAACACCAGCAGCAAAGAGACACTTTACACAAGGAACGTTCTATTGCACGACATACACAAAGACCCTTAGGAAGTTTCTTCCGGAATGAAATTCCAGGTTCTCCCAAATTCCATCCCTCTCATAATATAGCACCAAGAATTTGGGTGGCCTCAAGCATCCCACTTGTTTGGGGACTTTTATTATTTCTCTTCCATTTTCTTTAGCAAGTGATGGGGATTGGTCCAAAATAAATCAAAATTTAACACAAATCTGGAAAGGTAAAAACGCCTTCTTCAATGTGACCAATATAGTAACTCTGATGTCTTCTACATTTAAGATTTTATGTGCTTCTGAAATAAAGCCTAGTTATTTCTTGTAACATTTATAAAATAATAAACACAAAAATGGAAATACTAATTATAAAATATTAAGTAATTTTTCAAAAGAGCTTATCTTTTTAATATAAAAATAGAACATGCTAATTTGATAACCAAAGCACTTTTACCTAATGTTTTCTGTCTCTACATCTGATCTTTTTTCTTAGACAACCGTATAAATTGGCTTTGGCTGATAATGTTATGTGATGGCCAAGTAAAATCCATAATCCTGTGTATTCCTTAACACTTCTTTCCCTTTCCCATTGTTGTCTCTCCCTCTTCTATACCCCAGCCCTTTGAAATTTTAAGACTCACAGCTAGATTAAACTCATCCCCAGACTGCATCTTTCTCTTGTTTTCCTTTATATTCTGTTCTCTTGCTCTTTGGATAGCCTCTAAGTAGGTGATACTTTTTTATTTTTTTTAAGCTCCCTTGATTTTGCTAAATCTCTCTTTTTCTAGGATTCTTTGTATTAGATATAGCACGTCTAAAAATATTGGTTGAACACCCTGTTCAATTATCATGTGTTCATTCCCTGGACATTTGTATTTGTATACAGAGTGCCAACCCCCAAGGCATTTTTTATAGTCTATCATTGGAAGTGTTTTTTTTTTTTTTTTTTTTTTTTTTTTTTTTTTTTTTTTTTTTTTTTTTTTTTTTTTTTTTTTTTTTTTNGAAACAGATAATCAACGGAATTATGTAGTTTTAGAGTGACATATAATTGATTGGTTAAGCCAACACAGTTTCTCTGTATGTTCTAAGGCAGAATAAATAGGTTGTGTTATGTATATGTTTATATAATTCCTTTATTGGAGAGAAGTTTTACTTCTAATAATTTGAAAGAAAATTTATATTTCTTTATAGCTTCTAATTTCCATATATTTTACATATTATGTCTTACCGTTTTCCAAATCATTGATCCTACATCCTCTATTTTGACAGAGTAAGAAAGTGTAGGCTAAAAATAAGGAGAATTAGAATCAATTTCTGACTTTTCTGTCATGGTTTACATCAGTATATTTTGATTTAAGTCAGAGAAATCTATTTTTGTCTCTAAGTATTCAGAAAGATATTAAGCAAGTTAGTTAAATTCTCTGGGACTCAGTTTTCTTATCTGTAATATCAGGATGATACGAACATTCTCTCAAATATTAAGAATTAATTTAGACAATAAATTTAAACTGTCTATAGTAGGTATTACAACAAATAAAAATTTGTTATTATACCCCAAGCAAAGTCTGTCTTCAGCTATTTAGAGCAGATATTGACAAATTTTCTCTGTAGAGAGCCATATAATAAGTCGTGGCTGTACTGTATCTTTTGTAACTGTTGGACTCTGATGTAGTATAAAAGTACCCATAGACAACATATAAATAAATGGGTATGAGTGTGTTCCAATTAAACCTTATTTATAAAAGCAAATATTGGGCTAGATTTCTGTGGGTTGCAGTTGGAGAACTCCTGACTTAACAATATTGCACCTGTATTTTACCTTTTGCTACTGTCTACTTTTTATATCCCAATTCACTCAACTTTTCTATGAACTCATATTTTCTTTTTAAACATATTAAAACATATCATATATAAAAGGTATTAATGATAATGAATCAAATGCCTATTAATTACCGCTCAGATAAAATAATATAAAATATAAAAATGTGAATGGAATCTTCCTAAGTATTTTTTCTCAAATCTGTTCCAATTCTTACTCAGAGATAAATGCCATCCTCATTTTGTGCATATCATTTCCTTAGATAGCTGTTTCATTTTACCAAATATGTATATATTGCTTAAAAATATGCAGTTCTATTTGACTATTTGCCATTGTCTGAATGTTGGTGTCCACCCAAATTCATATGTTGAAATCTTAACCTCAATGTGATAGTATTAGGAGGTGGAGCTTTGGGAGATAGATTATGAGGTTGGAACTCTCATAAATCAGGTTGGTACCAAATTATGAGGCTGGAACTCTCATAAATCAGGTTGGTACCCTTATAAAAAGACACAAAGAAGCTTGCTTTCTCTTTGCTGTCACAGGAAGATACAATGAGAAGCTGGCAGTCTGCATCTCATAAGAGAGCCGTCATAGAACTTGACCATGCTGACACTTTGATCTTGGACTTCTGGTCCCCAGAACTATGAGAAATAGACTTCTATTGTTTAAGCTACTCAGTCTGTGATATTTTATTATGGCAGCCAGAACTGACTAAAACAGTATTATATTTGTATATATTATATTATTTGTATGTATCCCATCTTTGCCTTTCTAATTAAAATTGAGTATTTAAGATATATCTATATGGATCTATACAGAATGGGTGCATTAATTTAATTTACACACCCACATAATATTCAAATATTTGAATATACCATAGTATATTTATTATTCTCCTCATAGAGACTTATGTCATTTGTGCCTTTCTTTTTTCTTTTCTGAACACTTTTGTTATGCATATTCTTGTATACATCTTTTGCATGTATGAAGATTTGTCTAGAGGTAAATACATAAAAATAAGTTGCTAAATCATTTTCCACTTTCTAGGTTTTGACAGATAACACTCAAATTGGCTTTAGGAATTTACACTCTTTTGTGATGATGGGGGAATTTTAACTAATTTATATACTCTCTACTGTCAGGCTTTTACTGTTTTTCACAAGTTGTTAGCCATAAATGGTATTTTATTATGATTTTAATGTGCATTTCTTTAAAAATTGGAGATAATTTTTTATACATTTGTTTGTTCTTACTCAGGTAAGGTTCTTGTTTTGTGAATTGCCAATACATATTATCAGTTTTTCTACTGAATTATTTATATTTCTCTTATAGATTTAAAAATGTAATTTATATATTATGGAACCTAATTAATTGACACTTACTAAATTTGAAGATAATCTTCCAGTAAGTTACTGGACTTTTTACTTTGTTTCAATGTCTTTTGATGCATGGGATTAAAATTTAATGTAGTATCAATTTATTCTATGCAAAACTGAGTCAATACTTTTCTATGTTAATGTCATAAAAACATTTTTTTTCTCCAGCGTTTCAAATTGTTTTCCTACATATTTAGGCCTATTACTTATTTGAAATTAAATTTTGTTTTTCATTGTGTAAGATAAGTATCCAACTCAATTTTCTGTATACAAATAATTTTTCCAGTAACATTTATTGGACACTAAGTGTCTTCACTCAGTGATTTTCAATGTACATTTTCTGATGTATTATATTTATGTATGTGATTTTTCTATTTTGTTTTGTTGGTCAATTTTCCTATCTTCATCCTAATACCATGCTTCTTAATTAACTTAATTTTATAATAGACTGATGTTGAAGGGCAAAGGACTTGTGCCTTGCCTGTTTGTGGCTCTTTGCCTTTCCATATAAATTTTGTTGACAGGTTTCTTGATAACATTTTTGTTTCATTACTTTTTCATATGTACTCTTTTGTAAGTTTCTTTAAAAAATTGCTAGGGGAGATCCAATTGCACTTAATTTTATATTGATTTGGAAGTATTGATAGCTTTATGCCCGTATGTCTTTTTATCCATGAATAGGTATATCTCTACAAATGTTTAAATTTATTTAAGTAAAATTTTATCTGTTGATACTATTCAAATTTCTTATGGTTAGTTTATTACTTTACATCTTTTGCTATAGACATTAATGTTTTATTTGAAATAAATAATCCCATCAAAAAGTGACCAAAAGACGTGAATAGATGTTTCTCAAAAGAAGCCATACAAATGGTCAACAAACCTATGAAAAAATTTCAACATCACTAATCATCAGGGAAAGGCAAATTAAAATCACAATGAGATATCACCTTACTCCTGCAAGAATGACCATAATTAAAAAGTAAAAAAAAAAAAAAAATAGATGCAGCTGTAGATGTGGTTAAAAGGGAATACTTTTATACTGCTGGTGGGAATGTAAATTAATACAAGCTCTGTGAAAAACAGTATGGAGATTCCTTAAAGAACTAAAAGCAAATCTACCATTGGATCCAGCAATCCCACTACTGAGTATCTACTCAAAGGAAAATAAGTCGTTATATGAAGACACATGCACACACGTTTAGAGAAGCACAATTCACAGTTGCAAAGATACGGAACTAACCTAAGTGACCGTTGACCAATGAGCGGATAAAGAAAATGTGGCATATATACACCATAGAATACTGCTGAGCCATAAAAATGAACAAAATAATGTCTTCTGCAGCAACTTCGATAGAACTGGAGGCCATTATTCTAAGTGAAGTAACTCAGGAATGGAAAGCCAAATACCGTATGTTCTCACTTCTAAGTGAGAGATAAGCTATGAGGATGCAAAGACATACAGAGTTATATAACGGACTTTGGGGCTGTGAGTGGGAAGGATCAGTGGGTAAGGAATAGAAGACTCATATTGGGTACAGTGTACACTACTCAGGTGAAGGGTTCACTAAAGTCTCAGAATTTACCACTATAGAATTCATTAATGCAATGAAATTATACCCCAAAAACTATTGAAATAAGAAAGAAAGAAAAAAGGGAATAAAGAAAGAGAGAGAGGGAGAGGAAGAACGAAAAGGAAGAAAGAAATATATTAATAAGATGCTACCACTTGGTGGCTGCTGTATAGGAATGCAACTATTGCTATGTATTATTTTTTATACCCAGCAATCTTGCCAGTCACTCATATTATTTATAACGATTTCTCTGTAGAATATTTCCTGTTTTCTAATTTAGACAATTTTATAAAACATACAAAATCAGCCGGGCGCAGTGGCTCACGCCTGTAAACCCAGCACTTTGGGAGGCCGAGGTGGGTGAATCACTGAGGCCAAGAGATCGAGACCATCCTGGTCAACATGGTGAAACCCCGTGTCTACTAAAAATACAAAATTCAGCTGGGCATGGTGGCATGTGCCTGTAATCCCAGCTACTCAGGAGGCTGAGGCAGGAGAATTGCCTGAACCCAGGAGGCGGAGGTTGCAGTGAGCCGAGATTGCGCCATTGCATTCCAGCCTGGGTAACAAGAGCGAAACTCCGTCTAAAAAAAAACAAACAAACAAACAAAAAAAAACAATTATTTGCAAAACATACAAAATGGCAGTTTAGTCTCTTTCTTTCCAATCCTTATATTTCTGACTATGGATTTGGCACAGTAGTCCTGGACTACATGACTTTATTTATATTTTTTAATGAGGCAAACATAAACATGTGACTTCTTTTAATCATTGTCCTTATAGCAAATGAATACTACTACTCTTAATAGATACAAAAAGATTGATTCTGTGAAGAGGACCCTAGAAAGTGCCACAGGCAGGGATTTGATTTATCAGTGTTTTTAAATTGCCAGACTCTTTGGAAAAAAAAAAAACCAAAATCTTATTTTTTGCTTGAATTGTTAAATTGATAGAATATAAACTTACAGTTGTGGTAGTCCATTCAGCATGTCTGTCAAGGAAGCCAACACAGAAGGGTACAAATAGAAAGTGACGAACGGATATATGACAACCCCGTGGGCATAGCCTTTGCCTGAATTTCTCCATTATGCCCAGCACATTTCAGTTGTGAAAACCAATTAATTATATTTTTAACTAAGTGAATTCAAGTTTTATTGTTGTCACTTTTGCCAGAAAGAATCCTGACTAAATTATTCCCAGGCAAAACTTGTCTTTCTCAGCAATACTCTGATCTTTACTTAATGTCTCTCCAATTTTCCTGAGACTTCTGATACTTTGTACTCTTGCTGTCCACTGAGCTGTTTTCCCTACCCTGGTTCCTCAATTAGCCTAATCTAGTCAACAAAGCCAACTGTCCTGTTCTGTTCTAGGAGGCCAGCTTCTAGCCACTATTGCCCCAGGGTACATGAGCATTCAAGCATTCCAATATTATAACCATCAATGTTGTTTACATATCTATCTTCCAAAAAACCAAAAAGTCTCATTTGAAATTGCCTGAAATAAAATATTCATTTTTATTTGTATGTTCTCTATAAATGTAATAGTTTGTTAATCTTTTCATTTCTCTTACTAAACCAATAACTTCTGAGGCTAGGTGTATTATCTTTACAACCTAAGGACTTATGCAGTGTTAGAAGATAGGCAATGTTGGTTGAGTTGAAATTATTGTTAGTTATTCAATACTTTTAAATAAAGATATCTAATTTGTATATACAATTATTTCCCTCTTAATAACATTAAGAAAATTCTGCTTTGGTTGGACACAGTGGCTTATGCCTGTAATTCCGGCATTTTGGGAGGCCATGGCAGGTGGATCATGAGGTCAGGAGACCCAGACCATCCTGGCTAACATGGTGAAACTCTGTCTCTACTAAAAGTACAAAAGATTAGCTGGGTGTGGTGGCACGCACCTGTAGTTCCAGCTACCAAGGAGGCTGAGGCAGGAGAATTGCTTGAACCTGGGAGGCAGAGGTTTCAGTGAGCTGAGATCGTGCCACTGCACTGCAGCCTGGAAAGAAAGAAAAAGAAAAGAAAGGAATGGAGGGGAGGGAGAAGGGGAGGTGGAGGGGAAGGGGAAGGGGAAGAGGAAGGGAAGGGAAGAAAGGAAGAAAGGAAAGAAAGGAAGAGAGAAAGAAGAAGGAGGAGGGAGAGAGAGAAAATTATACTTTATAGATAGATGAATAAAATTTCAAAGGCCAGTTTTTTATTGCCAAGGATTGGGCCCTTCCAAGTCAAAATTTTGTGTTAACCTAGTTGAGATTAGACCAATAACTTAATTTGGTTTCCAAAGGGAACATTTTGTCACAGCAAAAGTTGGATACATCATTCTGTGCCTTTATGTTCTTTTTTGAGTGAGTGGAACACTTGAGATTTAAATTCTGGCTGAAAATTGGAATCATTTATTTGTGAACATGTTGTGAGCACAAGAGCAAGAATGGAACATGACTAAAAGGAAACTAGGTTTCCTCTCAGGTTTTACTTGGAAGAGTCTTTTTTTTCCCTCCTGCAGCTTTCAGAGAAATGGAAAATTGCCTACCATCTAGTTTCTCTTCTTCACTTTTATGTGCAGAAAAGCCTGGTAATCAAGCAAGAATGGAAAACAAATCTGAAGCACACACCCATAATAGCAATTGCCCTTTAAAAAGGTGAGCCTTTCTACATCCCAAACAGGTTTGACTAGCAAGTCACAGATTGAGTCAAAATACAGCCCAGTGCATTTACCTTTTCACTTCTTACGTAGTCATTTCGTAACTAATTTTAAATACACGTGTACTTCTTCTGATAGTATTTCTGCTATTACCAAAAACTTTCTTCCACTGACTTCACATCACTGTACTATCCTGTGCAACACTTAGATGAGCAAACAATGCAGCAACAGCAATACATAGGCTTGGATGCCCCTGGACTCATCTTTTTAGGTGTAACACTCAGCAAGCTACATCTTTGAATGTCAATCTTAGATGGTCATTTTACAACTTTTGCTGCTTTGAAAGTGTGACAATGATGTCCTCTGTACATTTTTGAAGGGTCATTGATTTGAGTATTTTTTGAAGACATACATGTTTTAAAGACAATATAGACAGAGATTAGTTAGGCATGAGGTGAAATTTACATTGAATGTAAATATAATTTATATTTGAGTAAAATATAAAAAGCTTGAATAAACATGTAACTGAACAACTGTAATGTGTCATAGTTTGCCACCGGTTTAAAAAACCACAACTCTTGGTTTTAAAAAAATCAAGTGAATAAAAACAAAATTAATTATTTAAATGAGGAAAGCATTGATCAAGAATCCTGAAAACGTTTTTATCAAGCATTATTCTGTTTTTCTTAGACGGAAACACTGTTGAATATTTCTTCTTCCTTGATAGTTGAGAAAATATATGTTTAGTGACAGAATGTCAAAAAATGAGATTTATCTGAGTTTTTTTTGTTTTTTTTTTTTTTTTTCTTTTTTTTTTTTTTTTTTTTTTTTTTTTTTTTTTTTTTTTTTTTTTTTTTTGCTTTTTTTTATTGCACTTACATTCTGGGGTACATGTGTAGATTTGTTACATAGGTATACACATACCATGGTGGTTGAATGCATCGATCATCCCATCATCTACATTAGGTATTTCTCCTAATGCTCTCCCTTCCCTACCCACCCCCTCACCCACTGACGGTCCCCAGTATATGATGTTTTCCTCCCTGTGTCCATGTATTCTCATTTTTCAACTCCTTCTTTTGAGTGAGAACATGCAGTGTTCAGTTTTCTGCTCTTGTGTTAGTTTGCTGAGAATGATGGTTTTCAGCTTTATCCATGTCCCTGCAAAGGACATGAACTCATCCTTTTTTATGGCTACATAGTATTCCATGGTGTATATGTGCCACATTTTCTTTATCCAGTCTGTCATTGGTGGGCATTTGGGTTGGTTCCAAGTCTTTACTATTGTGAACAGTGCTGCAATAAACATACATGTGCATATGTCTTTATAATAGAACAATTTATAATCCTTTGGGTATATACCCAGTAATGGGATTGCTGGGTCAAATGGTATTTCTAGTTCTAGGTACTGGGAATCTAGAATCACTGCACTGTCTTCCACAATGGTTGAACTAATTTATACTCCCACCAACAGTGTAAAATGGTTCCCATTTCTCCACATCCTCTCCAGCATCTGTTGTCTCCTGACTTTTTAATGATTGCCATTCCAACTGGTGTGAGATGGTATCTCGTTGTGGTTTTGATTTGCATTTCTCTAATGCATAGTAACGATGAGCTTTTTCCATATGTTTGTTGGCTGCATCATTGTCTTCTTTTGAGAAGTGTCTGTTCATATCCTTTGCCCAGTTTTTGGTGGGGTTGTTTTTTTCTTGCAAATTTGCTTAAGTTCTTTTTGGAATCTCGATAGTAGCCCTTTGTCAGATGGGTAGACTGCAAAAATTTTCTCTTATTCTGTAGGTTGCCTGTTCACTATGACGATAGCTTTTTTTGCTGTGCAGAAACTCTTAAGTTTAATTAGATCCCATGTGTCTATTTTGGCTTTTGTTGTCATTGCTTTTGGTGTTTTAGTCATAAAGTTCCTGCCAATGATTATGTCCTGAATGGTATTGCCTAGGTTTTCTCCTAGGTTTTTTATGATGTTAGGTCTTATGTTTAAATCTTAAATCCATCTTGAGTTAATTTTTGTATGAGGTTTAAGGAAGGGATCCAGTTTAGCTTCCTGCATTTGGCTAGCCAGTTTTCCCAACACCATGTATTAAATAGGGAATCCTTTCCCCATTACTTGTTTTTGTGAGGTTTGTCAAAGATTAGATGGTTGTAGGAGTGTGGCATTATTTCTGAGGCCTCTGTTCTGTTCCATTGGTCTATATCTCTGTGTTGGTACCAGTACCATGCTTTTTTGGTTACTGTAGGCTTGTATAGTTTGAAATCAAGTAGTGTGATGCCTCCAGCTTTGTTTATTTGTTTAGAATTGTCTTGGCTATGCAGGCTCTTTTTTGTTTCCGTATGAAATTTAATGTGTTTTTTTTCCAATTCTGTGAAGAAAGTCAATGGTAGCTAGATGGGGATAATATGCATATTGATTCTTCCTAACCATGAGCATGGAATGTTTTTCCATTTGTTTGTGTCCTCTCTTATTTCCTTGATTGGTGACTTGTAGTTCTCCTTGAAGAGGTTCTTCACATCCCTTGTAAGTTTTGTTCCTAGATATTTAATTCTCTTTGTAGCAATTGTGAATGGGAGTTCACTCATGCTTTGGCTCTCTGTTTGTCTGTTATTGGTGTATAGGAATGCTTGTGATTTTTGCACATTGATTTTGTATCCTGAGACTTTGCTGAAGTTGCTTATCAGCTTAAAGAGATTTTGGGCTGAGACGATGGTCTCTTCTAAACATACAATGATGTTTTCTGCAAATAGAGACAATTTGACTTCCTTTTAACCTATTTGAATACGCTTTATTTCTTTCTCTTGCCTGATTACCCGCCAGAACTTCCAGTACTCTGTTGAATAGGAGTGGTGAGAGAGGGCACCCTCATCTTGTGTCAGTTTTCCAAGGGAATGCTTCCAGTTTTTGCCCATTCAGTATGATATTGGCTGTGGGTTTGTCATAAATAGCTCTTACTATTTTGAGATATGTTCCAACAATACCTAGTTTATTGAGAGTTTTTAGCATTAAGGGTAGTTGAATTTTGTCAAAGCCCTTCTCTACATCTATTGAGATAATCATGTGTTTTTTGTCTTTGGTTCTGTGTATGTGACGGATTACATTTATTGATTTGTATATGTTGAACCAGACTTGCATCCCAGTGATGAAGCCAACTTGATTGTGATGGATAAGCTTTTTGTTGTGCTGTTGTATTCAGTTTGCCAGTATTTTATTGAGGATTTTTACATAGATGTTCATCAGGGATATTGACCTGAAATTTTATTTTTCAGTTATGTGACTGCCAGTTTTTGGTCTCAGCATGATGTTGGCCTCATAAAATGCGTTAGGGAAGATTCCTTCTTTTTCTACTGTTTGGAATAGTTTCCAAAGGAATGGTACCAGCTTCTCTTTATACCTCTGGTAGAATTCAGCTGTGAAACCATCTGGTCCTGGCCTTTTTTTGTTGGTAGGCTATTAATTGCTGCCTTAATTTCAGACCTGGTTATTGGTCTATTCAGGGATTCAACTTCTTCCTGGTTTAGTCTTGTGAGAGTGTAAGTGTCCAGGTATTTATCTATTTCTCTAGATTTTCTGTTTATTTGTATAGAGGTGTTTATAGTATTCTCTGATGGTAGTTTGTATTTTTATGGGACCAGTGTTGATATTGCCTTTATCATTTTTTATTGCATCTATTTGATTCTTCTCTCTTTCTTCTTTATTAGTCTGGCTAGTGGTCTATCTATTTTGTTGATCTTTTCAAAAAACCAGATCCTAGATTTATTAATTTTTTGAAGGGTTTTTTGTGTCTCTATCTCCTTCAGTTTTGCTCTGATCTTAGTTATTTCTTGTCTTCTGATGGCTTTTATATTCGATTGTTCCTGCTTCTCTAGTTCTTTTAATTTTGACTTAGTGTGTTGATTTTAGATCTTTCCTGCTTTCTCTTTTGGTCATTTAGTGCTACAAATTTCCGTCTACACACTGCTTTAAATGTGTCCCAGAGANGTGTTGAATTTAGATCTTTCCTGCCTTCTCTTGTGGGCATTTAGTGCTATAAATTCGCCTCCACACACTTCTTTAAATGTGTCCCAGAGATTCTGAGACATTGTGTCTTTGGTCTCATTGGTTTCAAAGAACATTTTTACTTCTGCCTTAATTTTGTTATTTATTCAGTAGTCATTCAGAAGCAGGTTGTTCAGTTTCCATGTAGTTGTGCAGTTTTGAGTGAGTTTCTTAATCCTGAGTTCTAAATTTATTGCACTGTGGTCTGAGAGATTGGTTGTTATGATTTCCATTGTTTTGCATTTACTGAGGATTGTTTTACTTCCAATTATGTGGTCAATTTTAGAATAGGTGCAATGTTGTGCTGTGAAGAATGTATATTCTGCTGATTCAGGGTGGAGGATTCTGTAGATGTCTATTAGATCCACTTGGTCCAGAGCTGAGTTCAAGTCCTGGATATCCTTGTTAATTTTCTGTTTCATCGATCTGTCTAATATTGACAGTTGGATGTGAATGTATCCCACTATTATTGTACGGGAATCTATGTCTCTTTGTAGGTCTCTGAGAACTTGATTTATATATCCATGTGCTCCTGTATTGGGCGCATATATATTTAGGATAATTAGCTCTTCTTGTTGTATTGATTCCTTTACTATTATGTAATGCTCTTCTTTGTCTCTTTTGATCTTTGATGTTTTAAAGTCTATTTTATCAGAGACTAGTATTGCAACCCCTGCTTTTTTTACTCTCCATTTGCTTGGTAAATATTCTTCACTCCCTTTATTTTGAGCCTATCTTTGAGATGGATTTCCTGAATACAGCACACTGATTGATCTTGACTCTACCCAATTTGCCAGCCTGGATCTTTTAATTGGGGCATTTAGCCCATTTTTATTTAAGGTTAATATTGTTATGTGTGAATTTGATCCTGCCATTATGGTGCTAGCTGGTTATTTTGCCCATTGCTTGATGCAGTTTCTTTCTAGCATCAGTGGTCTTTACAATTTGGTATGTTTTTGCAGTGGCTGGTACTGGTTGTTCCTTTGCATGTTTAGAGCTTCCTTTAGGAGCTCTTGTAGGGAAGGCCTGGTGGTCACAAAATCTCTCAGAATTTTCTTTTCTGTAAAGAATTTTATTTCCCCTTTGCTTATGAAGCTTAGTTTGGCTGGATATGAATTTCTGGGTTTAAAATTATTTTCTTTAAGGATATTGAATGTTGGCCTCCACTTTCTTCTTGCTTGTAGGATTTTTGCCAAAAGGTCCCTCGTTAGTTGGATGGGCTTCCTTTTGTGGCTAACCTGACTTTTCTCTCTGGCTGCCCTTAGTATTTTTTCCTTCATTTCAGCCTTGGTGAATCTGAGAATTATGTGTCTTGGGGTTGCTCTTCTCGAGGAGAATCTTTGTGGTGTTCTCTGTATTTCCTGAATTTGAATGTCGGCCAATTTTGCTAGGATGGGGAATTTCTCCTGGATAACATCCTGAAGAGTGTTTTTCAACTTCGTTTCATTCTCCCCTTCACTTTCAGGCTAACTGGTTAAACGTAGATTTGGTCTTTTCATGTAATTCCATGTTTCTTGGAGGCTTTGTTCATTTCTTTTTACTCTTTTTTATCTTTTCATCATAATTGTCAGAGATAGAAGGTTTAAACAGAGAGAAGTTGTGTCATTATTGTTTCTAAGAATATCCCTAATTTTTTCACAAAGGTTTGTCAGAACAGGTGAGCATTTTATTATTCCTTGTTTCTGGAAGACACTAGACTCATTGTGACTTTATCACCCAAGGTCTTGTCCCCCTCATAGTATTCATCCAGTTTTGTGGTCATTAATCACATGTGATTGTTTTTTCTGTTAAACTATAAGTTTGGAAAGAATAAGAACTACTTACTTTTTATGGCTGTATTATGTTATGTGACACATATTTGATGCTAAATAAATGTTTATTAAATGAATAAATAAATTAATGAATCAAAGTATGGACCAATGAAGTCAGTCGGCCAATAATATTTTGGTAACGTAGAAATAGTTAGAATTATGCATGCTTAGATATAGGTAGACAGTATAATTTATTAATTTTTATTATTCAGTAAACAGTTAAAGACTATCTACTGTAATAGGGGACTCTTTATAAATTATTTTCAGGTATACTCTTCTCTGGAGAAGGAGCCCGATAGATGTTTTGACTTTCTTAATTTCTGATTAGACTGGAGCATGAACTGTATCTCAGAGTGTTTGCCTTTCTCAGAAACCCTGAACTAACTCTCTCAAACTCTAGATGAGAGTATTATCAGAAGTGAGATGGGAGGAAGGGCTTTAATCTTATACCTATTCTCAACTTTTACCTCAGAACATTCTAGAATCTGAGGCATTAAAGTACTTTCATTAGGGTGTGATTATATTTTCAAAGGCTAGTTTATATGCATTTTTAATTTTCAGATATATTTTGTTTGTTGTTGCTATTAGGAAATAAAACCTTCTTTGGGGCAAGCAACTTTTTGCATATTATGAAAATATATAATTAGCCTTGATATAAGTTTCTTCTTCATTTAACAATGCTGTCTTTTTCTGTTTTTGTTTTTTTATTATTATTATTCTTAGTAGTAGAAAAGGAATTTTCCTTTAGAATGCATTCTCATTTTTTTTTTCAAGGTTTAAAAAGAGTGGCAGAAAAGAAAAAAAAAAGCAAGAAGCACTATTAAATTCCAGCCCATGGAACATTTTTACAATAGTTGCATACAATTTATGATGAAAAACCTGATACATTTTTACTTCAAAGAATCACAGGAAGTAACACTATGATTCTATTCATTCATTTTCCCCAAAACTAATTATTATGATTAAACCTAAAAGGAAGGTTACACAGGAAAGGGGAAAAGAGAGAATCTACTGATTTGTTCATCACCATAGATTAAAAATATATAATAATGAATATAAAAGGGCCATCTGTGCACCTCAGAGAAAGAATCTACTCAAGTCCATGAGGCCCTAAGGTAAAACGAAAAGCACTTAATAAATAAAAACTGCTTACTTGAAGCATTGTGTTTAGTATGAAGGACATTGCTGCTTTGTACATCTTTGTTATTCTGCAAAGATGTGTGCTTGGGATGGAGATAATGCTTCTTGCTAAATAAATGTAAGGTAAAATAGTGAATATGTCATTTTGTTCAGAGCCGATCCCCTGCAAAGAAAATGAAGGCTGTTAAAAATGCCTCCTGCAACTTTTGGAGGTGGGAACAACTACTAATGCATCAATTAGTTGCCTTATCGTCCATTCCTTTTGTACAAAATAGTATGAACAATTAACACTCACCAAACCATACATGAAATATCTCTGGATAGTGAATGGCACTTATGGGAGCCAACATTACCTCTGAAGATGCGTGTAGTTTTTAAATTTCTACTAAAACTTTTCCAGTGAAGGAGTTTCTGGCAAAGTAGCTAATGCATACTTCACTAAACAGAAACAAATATCTATTTCAGAGAATTTTTTTCTTCATACATCATTTGACTTTTTAAAACTACTGGTATTAAGTATACTTAGTCTTTGAAACTTTATTAGAAAATGCAGATGCTTTATACTACTTATCTGTCTCTAAGATAACACTTTCAAATATGAGTTTGAATTTAAGATTGAGCAAAATCCTAAATGTAAAACATAAATATTTAAAAATTATAAAAAATATTCAAGATATTTTCTTGAAGTATTTTATAATGTTGCTGTTCTAAGCACAAATACAGTTAAATATTAAAAAGTTTTAATTCCTGTGACCATCATCTAATCATTTTATTATCAGCAATTACTGAGAGGCTGTAATGTACAAGACATTGTATAAGAGGAACTTAATTGATTCAGTGAGGACCTCTCTTCACAAAATGCTTTTAGTCCTGCATGATACAGAAATCTTTAAATATATACATATATGTGTGTGTGTGTGTGTGTGTGTGTGTAGTATAAAGTAGTATATATATAGTAGTATAAAGCATACACACACACACACACACACACACACACATACACAAACACATAAGGTTCATATCAATTAAAAAAACTATGGCTATTCAGAGAAAGGAGAAGTTATTTAAATTTTGGGAATGATGGGGGGCTGAATAAAGAGGATAGATTTAGGAAAGAGTAAGGTTGGGTTCATTGTTTCACACCTGTAATTCCAGTTACTCAGAAGCCTGAGGCAGAAGGATTGCTTGAGCCCAGGAGTTGAGGCTGCAGTGAGCTATGAATATACCACTGCACTCCAGCCTGGGCAACAGCGTGTGAGACTCTGTCTCTTAGAAAACAACAGAAAAAAGGAAATAATAATTGTACTTTAAAAATAAAACTATTTAAAAATATTTTTAGTTGAATTTTTCTTCTGTGCATAAATCATTAATAAGATTGCTCATTTATTTTTCTTTCTGCAATCATTCATTATGAAATGACCACTGGTAACCAAAGGAGTTTGTTTTCTTACAATTTTAGGCTTGATGTAGCTAACCTTCAATAAATGCAATTGTTGGTTATCTATGTTTTCATGGAAAAAAGTAATTTTATTTAGATAGCTTAGGATGTTTTGTTTTTCTCCACCAAAGCTCTTGACTGATTGAACAAACCCATCATGACCATCACTGTTATTGATAAATGATAGCTCTCATGTTGTATGAAACAGCAACAAATTTATTCTATATGTTCTGGAGCCCTCTATAAACTCTCATGAGTATAAAATACTTCTTTCCTTTTCCCTTACCCTTCTTTATTGCTTTATTATTTTTTCTCCTTCCTCTTTTTTTTTTTAAAGCCATTATACAAATTTTCTGCAGTTTATATACCGGAAGCTACATCATCAAATTTTATTAAGGATGTCAAATGCTGCTTCATTTCAAATTCAGAGATACTGCCAAATGCAATCTCTAGCTCAGTGCAAAGTAATTCCAAGTGTGACTATCTAATCCATTTTGGGGGAGGGTATAATCAGATACAGTGATTGTTGTGAGTGGATAATTTCTTTGTCCACAGATAATTCACCAAAGCAGATATGCACCACCTGTGTACCTCTACTAACAGTGTTTTATTGTAGCAATTAATTTTTCTGGATATTCTATATATTTAGCTCATCATGGGACAAACATTTGAGGTCAGGGAAAATATAATACAACATACATGCCTTAAGCAAACTACTAAGGAAGATGTGGCCACATCCTGATTGAAGATTCTGTGTATTTGGGCTCAATCATGGCAATAGTATAAGATTTGGAAGTGATAATTTACATAGTCAGTGCATACTATATTATAGAGATCATTACAAACAAAATAAGCTGAAATATATGAGGTAATTGGAATGTTATGGTATATGTATAGTTTTCTTTTTAATAATGACTTTCATAAGTTTTATTTTCACCAGGTCAACTTGATATGAAGAAATCTGTGATAATTTTCAGTTCTTTCTTCTTTAATCTTACATTTCAATATGTACTGAAAAGCAACTGCAACTGTGTGGGTCTGCTGTTTTTGTTCCTTTCATGCACTGGAGGGAGTTTTGCTTAAAGAAAATTTGCCTGTTAAGTTGCTTATGACTTTAGGATATCTTTTCCCTCAACTTTTTCTTCCAGAATACTACTTTGTATTCTTTCTTCTGACTTATATTTCACCTTTTGTAGGATGTTTGATTAAAATTTACTTGCCCCAAACCTTTCCAGGTTACCAGTCTCACATTTCTTCCTCTTTGTTCCAGAATTCCTTCAGCACATAAGGATGGAAATCTATGTTGCTGATTTCCTTTGTGTTTGTCATTCAGACTTAAATCTCCAGTAATCTCTTCTACATTTATTGTATTATCCCGAGACACGTGTTACACAGAAAGGTGGTGATGGTAAATTATCATAAATGATGCCTGATGGACTGATTTAATGGAGAAGTCATCATTACCCCCTTGTTTTTAAGACTTCCCATATATATGGAATTTTGCTGGACCACTTTTGTCCACAGAGCCATAGAAACTGTTTTGAATGTGATGATTATTTGGAATTGACGTCTCTTCTTAATAATTCATTTTGTAATCATAGTATCTTACATATGTTCTTCTCTTTCCCCTGGGTGGCAAGGGTCAGAGGGCTCAGATTCTCAGAGTGAGAGTGCTCTCTAAGATTCACATAATTGACTGGAATAATAAGTGACGCTCACATGCAGTATGTATAATATCTAATTAATATCAACATGTAATTTTAGTTACCTCTGGATATGCATTCCTGAGTCTACCTCTGGTTATAAAGAAGAGAGAACAATTGTATTTTTATCCAGATGGTTACTGTTAGAGCCTGATTATTACCTATAACTCCTTGTCCATGTTTCAGCTGAGAATAGTTGCTCCCACTAGACCAAGAGTTCCTTTCAGGCCCTGAAATTCAATTGACTTCCCTGCCAAAGCCACAGTGGGAGCTGCCCAAGAATATCTGAGGGCAGGATTTAGACACTTGTGAGTTACAGCCTGTCAGTTTCAGGTTTCACATTTGTTGTTCTTAGTTCCCAAGTGGCAGATATTGCCTCTGTCCTGTTGACCGCACTGTCTTGTGGATGTAAGACAAATAGTTCCAAGTTTTCTGTTAGCCTAGCAAAGGCATTTTTAAAATTCAGTTCCTTTCTGCCCATTTTGAGTTCATGGAACTATATTGACAAAAATCTATAAATTCACCATCTACAGGTCTTCAATGGTGAATTTTTAAAATTCTGGGGGTTATTGATTTTTGTCCAGCATCCCCTTCTATACCTGACACATATCATCCCTTAACTACATTAATAGTCATATCTCCATTGAAAGCATGTTTGATTAGCTACATGACAATTTTTGTCATAATCCAAAATGAAAATGATAGAGTTGTATAAAACTATACTTTTCTCTTAACTTCCAAGCAGGATATAAAGATCTAATATCATATCTCCTAATCTAAACATTGTCCTTAGTTCTAAATATAATAATATTCAAGGTTACTCTGAGATTAAGGCTCTTGAGTTAGGATCATTCTCTCAGGAAAATTATACTTTGAAAACAGGCTATCTTAGAGCTTTTATAATTAAATATAAAGAAATTAATCAAAATCAACTGGACTAAGCTCTTCTGTCCATGGAGAGTTTTGATCTTTGTCCTGAATGCCCCTCAGGATGCCACATTGAGGTTTATAAGAATTTTTCTCCAGTCTGCTCCTAAAGGGATACCACTTGCTGGTGATACTGCTGCAATACACAAATCACTGGTTGTCAAATTGCCAAGTCCTTGAATGGGATTCTCCGCTATATTGCAGAGGTTCTCTAATAAACAACTTTATTTCTGGTCTCAAAGTAAGTGAAAAAAACATCAAATAGTACTCTTCTCTACCTAGAAAAGTCAAAGTACACATTTTTTTTTTTTCTCAACAAAAAGTCTGTGTCTGTCTAGTATACAGGTCAAACAATTGTTATTGGTTTCTGTATTTTCTCTTACTTCTTACCTGTTCAGGTTAAGATAGGAACTTGTATTAGTTTACTAAGCCTGCTATAGCAAAGTACCACAAACTGAGTGACCTAACGGAAATGTGTTTCTCACAGTTGTGGAGGCTAGAAGTCCAAGATCAGGGTGCCAATAGAGTTGATTTCTTCTCAGACCTCACTTCTTGTCTTGTAGATGGTCGTCTTCCATTTCCTCCCTTTACATTGTCTTCACTCTGCATTTGTCTATGTCTAATCTTCACAAGTCAAATTCAGTTAGGGCTCACTGTTGTGACCTCATTTTAATTTCATCACCTTTTTAAAGACCCTGTATCCAAACACAGTCACTTTCTGACTTATTGGGAGTTAGGACTTCAACATAAGAAGTTTGGGGGAATAGAATTTAGCCCATAAAAGAGCCCTAGAAAGGTGAGAACAAGTCTTTAAAGTAGTTACATATACTGCTCCACAAAGTACAGAGACTGCTATAATTATTATTTATTCATTTATTAAAAGCAAACTCAGGAAGAAAGAACAAAAATATAGTATTGTATTTTAGGTGGCTATATTTAATATTCAAATTCTAGAGGGCAGAAAATGAAGCACACATAATATTCTTTCAATTTTTGTGGTCAGCTGTTCAAATCACTGCTCTAAGGTTTAAAACAAAACTTTTAGGTCAATTTAACATATCTGAGGAATTAAGAAGTACACAAATGATATAACTCATGATATCAAACTAATCACAGCCTACTCTAGTCTTCATAGTGAAATGAGCATGAATTATCCTGTTGGAGTGCTGAGTATTTATACTTGTTTGATTAATTCAAGATTATTTAGGAGATATATGGAAAAAATGGTTATTTTCTTCAGAGGAAAGTACTTACTTTACAGAATTAGTATTTTAGATAACTTTTGGGGTTCTAATTTGATCTTTAACTTCCTTATTAATTTGCATGACTGTACTAGTGACAGTGCTAAGCAGTGCCACAATGTGCAATTGCCTAGTTGATACAGGAAAATAACCCCATGTGGATTTTTCGTCTGGATTGCTATATTTTAAGCTTGTAATTAAGTGTGGAGTCCATTTATTTTTCTACTTTGTATCCGATTTTTGTTTTGTTTAAAAGGCCACAATGGCCGGGCGCGGTGGCTCATGCCTGTAATCCCAGCACTTTGGGAGGCCGAGGCAGGTGGATCACGAGTTCAAGAGATCGAGACCATCCTGGTCAACATGGTGAAACCCCGTCTCTACTAAAAATACAAAAAAATAGCTGGGCATGGTGGCGCTTGCCTGTAATCCCAGCTACTCAGGATGCTGAGGCAGGAGAATTGCCTGAACCCAGGAGGCGGAGGTTGCGGTGAGCCGAGATCGTGCCATTGCACTCCAGCCTGGGTAACAAGAGCGAAACTCTGTCAAAAAAAAAAAAAAAAAGCCACAATATATCAAATGATACTTAACAAATGTGAGTCAATAGCAAAAATAATTAATTGCTTATGGCCCATGTATACAAATTAAAATGACAAGGAATCAGTAAAGACAAGATACGTTGTAAGGCATATAATTTCCCTGAAAGCTATGTGACCAATGAGTAGGAAAACTCACCTATACCCCTAAGTAGCTTAGATAATTAACAAAATTGTGAAAACTTCTAGGAAGCATTGTATTTTCCCAATGTAAGATAACTTTCACTAATTAATGAAGATTCATGAACAATCTAGGGTGTTTAGCTTTATTTATTGCTCTGTTGGAAGAGCGAAAAAAAAAAAAAAAAAAATCCCAGCTCCTATATTTGAATATATTCTCTTAGACTGCGTTTGTCTGATCAGCGCAAATCTCTGTATCTGCTTTTTAAAGATTTGTGCCACCACTTTTTACAGAATGTATGGATCTTTAAAAGTCACAAGAAAGAGAAGAAATTTCAACTAATTGGTACATAATTGCTGCCTTCAATATTAAAAGTTTTTGACACTTAGCATAGTGATATACTGTCTTACAGAAAGAAAACTTTTAAAAAATTAAGAAAATTAAAAAATAAGGTATTACTCATTTGTATATTTAAAAGAAGAGATTTTAGTATTTGCTGTAAATTGCTTATTGACTGTTCTTCATGGCCAGTTGGTCTGCTAATATTGTGAATTACTAAGATGCCGTTTTTCTTAGCTTCTGATTCTCTTACCTAAAGTTTCTGCTATGTTTTGAATGTTTGTTCCCTGTCCACCCCATCCTCCAACCTTACCAACCACTTCCAAATGTATATGTTAAAATTGTAATCCCCAATGTGACAGTATTTAGAGATGGGGCATTTGGGAGGTGATTAGATCATTGGAGCTCTCCTAGTCCATTTTCTGTTGATTTTAACAGAATACTTGAAACTGGTGATTTATAAAGAAAAAAAAATTATTTTTTTCAGTTATAGAGGGTAAGAAGTTCACGGTTAAGGGAGCTGCATCAGAGCATCCAGTGAGGGCCTTTGTGCTGGTGGGGACTTTCCGCAGAGTCCCAAGGTGGTGCATGGTATCACATGTCAAATGGGCTGAGCATGCTAATCTGAAGGTATCTCTCTTTTTATAAAGCCACTAGTCCTACTCTCATGATAACTTGTTAATCCACTAACCAGTTAACACATAAAGCCACAAATGGGTTAATCCATACATGAAGTCAAAGCCCTCATGACCCAATCGCCTCTTAAAGGCTCTGCCTATTCATACTGTTACATTGGCAATTGAATTTCAACATGAGTTTTTGGAGGGGATGAATATTCAAAACCATAGGTAGAGTAGAGCCCACATAAATGGTAATAATGCCCTTATAAAAGAGGCTCTAGAGAGACCCCTTGCTCCTTCTACCATGTGAGGACACAGCAGGAAAGATCCAGAAAGCAAGCCCTCACCAGAAGACAAATTTCCTTTGAAGTTGAAACTATGAGAAATAAATGCCTGTTGTTTACAAGCCACCCAAGTGTACGTTACCTTATTATAGCAGCCTGAATAGACCAAGGCAGTTGCTATAAATATAATTCCTCTATTATATACTCTGGTATGTACATGTATTTCTCCCCCCTCACCCCTGTAAAATTGGTTGAAGTTCTGGAATTGGTTATTGGGGAAGCTATTGGATATGGTTTCCTTTTGAAAATTTTCAACACTTTCTGAAAACTTCACCTTAATTTATTAAAGAAATATAATTATAAGTTATACATTAATCTACTTAATACAGCTAATTAGACTGTAATCCTTTCTTGCCTTTTCTCTGTGTGTTCTTCAGTAGTGTTGAAAAGGAAAATACAGAGGAGGCAGTATATATTACAAATATTACAGTTGTGGTTTTATGTATATATATGCATGTATTTTAGTGTGAGAATTGGAAAAAGTTATTGAAATGGTTTGAATGTTCAGGGGCAAGAGTAGTTCCTTTCTGATTTATTAATACATCTTTTAATCATTCATTATTTTCTCTATCCATTAATTTATGAAAAATATATGTTATGTTTATTATTTGTCAGACTAGGTGCACATGACATAATGATTAATGAGATGAGCATTTCATGAAGTTTCCATTCTAATGGGGGAAACAGTTAATAAATGCTGTATTTTTTAAAAGCTCATCACAGAGTATAATAAATACTCTGTGTGAAATAAAGGGTGGTAAGATAGAAAATATTTATAGAATACATCTAAAGATGGAATTGCAGAGAAGACCTCTCTAGCTAGAATATTATATGATTGGTTGTTAATAGGCCAGTCATACAGGATGCTACCAGGAGAACATTCCAAAGATAGTAAGTCAGAGTAAAGGTTGTAGCAAACAACCCAACTTCTACAAAAACAGAAAGAATTTGTGTACAAATGACAGGAATAGAAGAAGGTGAGTGGTAAGAAATAATATTTCTGGTCTTCCCTTTGAGTTTGTATAATATGATATTAGCAGACATGGGAAAGTTATCAGAAAATGAGGTGCTTGAAATACAGATTTTTGATAGTTGCTAGTAAAACAAAATAGATGGGAGCAGACAAGGCCAGAAAGGTGAATTTGAACAAAGCCCATGAAAAATACTAAAGGAGAGGAAATCGAGGGCAGAAATAACTGGAGGCAAGCTTACATTTTAGAAGCTAGATAAGAATTGAAGTTGAGGGGCCACAGGTCACAAGGAATGCAAAAGAATGTTTCATTATTGCTTTAAACTGAACTAAAATATTTGAGACTTTATGTTCTGCCCAGTAGATTTTGTTTTAGCAGGTGTCCAGGATAAAAGTCAAAGAGAGAGCCAAATAAGTAGGTTTATAACCAAGATTTCCTCTTCTTTCAAGTTTCATATCAGTACAGTCGATACGAAGTTTCATACCAAATAAAAATTGAAGGCCGGGCGCGGTGGCTCACGCCTGTAATCCTAGCACTTTGGGAGGCTGAGGCAGGTGGATCACGAGGTCAAGAGATCAAGACCATCCTGGTCAACACGGTGAAACCGCGTCTCTACTAAAGCTACAAAAAATTAGCTGGGCATGGTGGCGCGTGTCTGTAGTCCCAGCTACTCAGGAGGCTGAGGCAGGAGAATTGCCTGAACCCAGGAGGCGGAGGTTGCGGTGAGCTGAGATCGCGCCATTGCACTCCAGCCTGGGCAACAAGAGCGAAACTCCGACTCAAAAAAAAAAAAAAAATTGAAATCCAGTAAACCAGTAAATACCAGTTCCTAAGAGCCTGTACAAAGGCATGAAGAAAAAAGTTTCCTCTACTGAGGAGAGGAGAGCCAGACTTAATAGGCTGTTTACCTCAAGAGCAGAGAGCCTCGTAGTTGGTGAAACACAGGCTTTATCTGAAACCCTAGTCAATCAGGAGATTTTTCTTTTACTCAAAACCATAACCTTTTCTGGATAATAAGGATTAATATTTTCCAAAGGTATGATTGCTATTAAAACTAAATTTGAACATCTCAAAAGGGATCTTAAGTAATCTGTAGTTCAAATGTAAGACTATTCTAATAGTTGCTGTAGGTATCAATTGCTAATTCAGAGACCTTCCCAGATTTGAGGATGCACTAGAACCTTCAGCAACATCCTTGGTCCTAGATTAAGTTACTCAAAACCATGATTTAGTTTTGGCTTTATTATCTGACAGAACTTTAGGTCAGCATAAGTTTAGCTGGGAATAACTACGAAATGAGGAAGAATCATTGATTTACTGATACTTTAAAAAGATCTTAAACCACACTGAAATCTGGGCACTTTCAGAGAGACACTATTATCAGGATCATGGCAAAATCTAGAAAAGTGAAGCAACATGGACTGCTATTTTGTTTTGTTCTGTTCAGATTTCATGTCCTAGAGATTGCCAAGCAACTTGGTGGTCTTTTAATTTAAACTTTGGAAAATAAGAAAAAAAAAGATCTGATAACTTATATTTTTAAAGCTCCAAATGTCAACTAGAAAAGAATGATACTTATTTCCCTCCTAGTAACATATAGGCATGCTATAGTAAAACAAAATCTATGATACTTCTAGCATTGAAATCTGTCATATAATGAAACGGAATAATTGCTTATGTTATGTTTAATAATAAAGCATTTGTATAACAATAATTTTTATTATAGCCAGTAAGTAATTTTATTTTCTTTCCTTGGTAAAAAGTATGCATGCATAGAATAATGTGTTAGGTTTAAAAAACTAGACAGGGTTCTTTCCATATAATACAAAGGTCATAGATGGTTTATGCATATGATTACATACAATAGTAACAAATTTTTTTATTTACTTAAGGGAATTAACCATTTAAAAAAATATATGTCAAGCAAAGTCTCAATTGGGCAAAAAATGGTCTCAGGACTCTCACGCCGTATTGGCTTAAATTCCCAAAAGGGATGATTTTCAACATAAAAGTGAATTTTCTTAGACCTTAGAGCTAGGGAAACAAATGCTTGTATGTGGAGAAGTGGAGCTACAAGGACCCCTGGGTGGAAGAGTTAAAAACAGATATCACTAATCAACAAATACATGCATCACACTTTAATAAATACCTCCCCAGAGATTGCTTCATATTAGCCCATTTTATAGATATAGAGATTTGGCAATGTATCAGGCAACATTGTGGAGTCAGAACTGCAACTGATGCAGTCTAGCTACAGAACCCAAACATTTAATATCTATTCTATGGAAAAATACATAAATGATTGAGCAAGTGAGTCATTCTTTGATATAGGAATAGAGTGGATGAGATTGCCAAGTATTATTGACACATATAATAATCACCATCTGTCATTTACATTGGTTTAGGACATACAGTATTGTTGAATAGTATCCCTCCAGGAGTTTTCAACATGCCTTGACAGAAAATAAGGGTGTCTTAGGTTTGCATCCTGAATTTTCTGTATACCAAAACCCATATGAGAGTTATGAAAATATGCCTGTATTAGTCTGTTCTCATGCTCATAATAAAGACATATCAGAGTATAACTTATAACTTATGAAGGAAAGAGGTTTAATGGACTCACAGTTCCACATGGTATGGAAGGCCTCACAATCATGGCAGAAGGCAAGGAGGAGCAAGTCATGTCTTACAAGGATAGCAGCAGGCAAAGAGAGAACTTGTGTGGGTAAACTCCCCCTTCTAAAACTATAAGATCTCATAAGACTTATTCTCTATCATGAGAACAGCATGGGAAAGACCTGCCCATATTGTTCAGTTACCTCCCACTGGGTCCCTCTCATAACATGTGGGATTGTGGGATTGTGGGAGCTACAATTCAAGGTCAGATTTTTTGGGAGAACACAGCCAAACCATATTAATGCTCTACAGCCCTTCAACTATAGGGAGAACAATTCACAAAGGATCCCACGCAGGGCCAACTAAATAATCTGTAGGGACTTAAATGAAAATATGAGGATCTTTGTTCAAATGGCAGAAAAAGTCAATAAAGCTAATGAAGTCTACCTCTTTTTTTTCCTTCTGCAGTCCCTGTCTTGATTTTTCATGATTTTTGAAGAACTTGATATTTAATGTTGTTCTAAGTAAAAAAAAAATTTAAAATCTACAATTACTATTGAATTTCATCATTCTTCTTAATGTTGTGCAATGCCCATTTTAAATGCAAAATAATGGTGTTTAATATAAGTGCAGGATCACTTATATTAATTCATATTTTGTAAGTTGCACATGCATATGCCTTTTGATCTTACCAGTAAAAAGCAAAGTATGCAAAAGTAACTCAAGGGTTTTTATTTCACTCTTGACACACATCCTACCAACATTTTCTACTTTCAGTTTATAGATGAGTAAGGAAGGACTAAAAGAAAAAGGAACTCTGGCCTGCCCTACCTTCCTATTTTTACATTGTCATTTTCAGCATAAGTCATGGATTAATGTAGAGTAGAAACAAAAACTATGATATGATTCATTGGTTATTCATGTTTCTTAGAATGCATTCCCTTGTTTCTCAGTTTGAAGCAAATTCTGATTAGTGGCATCTTCACCACTCACTGTCAGTGCTTCTGTTTGCTCAATTGTATACATAATAAAATTACTTTGTACTGGTTTGGATCTTACTTGAACTTCCTTATCTTATGGGTCTACCAGAATTTTTTGCTCATAGAGTATCATGAACCCCATATGTACATGGGGCAGCAAGGAATGGCAGACACACATATTTCAAATGCTTCTATTTGTGTACAAACTCCATTGTTTCTTTGGACTTCATTTGTGAAATACAAGTTTCAAAGATAAAATAATGAAGAATTTCAAGATAAGAGCAGAGCAGCAAAACAAATGTGGGGTCCTCTGTAACTGCACATGCCTGTCAAGCTGGCATTGACCCCAGGAATAGAGTCAGAAATCTTTCCTCATGTTTAGGTCAAGGGCATGTTTACTAAAGGATGCTCCCAGCTTGGGATTGAGTATGGCAGAACTACAAAGTCAAGCTCCTTAGTGAGAGAGATGCAGGAGTCTATTGACAGCTGACATTGGCCTAAGGCCTGATATTGGCAAATGGCTTTTCTAAACTTTCTTAGACTGACCATGGGCATTTTTTTTTAAATTAAACATTTCCTTTTTTCTCCTTTTCCTAGGAGAATGAGATTTCTTCCAGTCATTGTCGGCTTCTTGGCCACTTTTTTATAGACATTAATGCAAATGGTACCAAGTTGTCTGAAAAAAAACAGTAAGATGGGGATGTGGAACTGGCTCACCTACCAACTGACAATTGAAGAGATGAGATCCTGATCAGTAGTTGAGGCATGGGGGAATGGCATGACTGAATTGATAAACAATTTACCATTAATGATGTCCCAGTGGAGAATGCTGTGACAAGCACAACAATACATTTGAAAAATACAGAGGAAACAACTCCTACAAAGGCAGCAAAGTTGGCTGGTTACTAAACTAAATTTATTGACAACTGGCAGAAGGATAATGAAGGACTCAGTGCTATTAGCAAGAGGCCAATGGCTAATTGCAAAAGCCAGAAAGCCTTCATGGTATCTTATAAATAGACCTTTACTGCCTACAGTGAAAGAACAGATAAAGCTGGGCTTTAGGCTGAAAATCTAATTTTGAGAGTCATAGGGCTCCAAGACATTAGAATGCTCAGCCAAAGCAGGATTGTTATGGAAAATATTCTCTCCCCAGGAATCTAGTGGAGGAATATCTGGTATTTTGAAAGCAAAAAATCTGGATGAGCGTTCTCAAGGATGTTGACTCTGTAGACCCCTTTACCATCTGGGCTCACATAGGTGGCTCACTCTTCTGTAGTAATAGCTGGTACTTCTGCTTTGTTGGAAGGAGCAGTAGAAGTCTCTTCCCCACAACTCTTTCCTCGGGAGTTGTTTCTACATTTTTTTCCTGATTCTAAGACCTATAATTAGTGTTACATCCTAACATAACCTGGCTAGGGATCTACTGAGCCTGAAAAAGGAGGACAGTGTTTACATGACTGAAAAACTGCAGTAACTATCAGGTACTGACAAAAACCAGGGAAGTATTACTGGAATTAAATTTTGACTATGCCTAATCAAAGAGCAGGGTTGTAAGTCTGGATGAAAACGAATTATTGGCTTGGAGACACTCTAGTGGAATCAGTATTTAATGTCCTGGCAAGAATTTTTGGGTAATGGAGCAAATTTACCACTGAGTTAGTTCTAGAAGCTTAGAATAAACAGTGCCTCACACTCAGTGAAATAGAAATGCCTGAAATTCCCTGGATGATGATAGAAGGGGAATAAAAAAGGCAAAGTGAAGTTGGGTGTGCTGGAATGAGTTTATTATGCAAGGTCGGAAGATATATCATAGAATAATGTTTCACAAGAAGGCTCAAGGAACACATGATTCACCAAGGCCACCAGTAATGTGCTAGTGTGCACACTAACATCACTAAGAAGTATGATGGTGCTTCTCCTCTGTATATTATGGCGGATGTGGTCCCAGAACTGAGCTCATTATTCATGGAGTTGTAGTGAATGAATAACCAGATATAAGAAGGACCATAAGGCAGCATTTAGCTTCTAGAAGCTGAGAGGCCACAATTAATTTAATGACTGGTAACTAAGAAGGCTTGACCAGCTGGGAGTTATGAAATGTTAATAGACGATAAAATAACAAAAGAAGGCTTAAAGGTAGGAGCAAAAATTAAAGAGTGGTTGCTTCAATAAAAAGTCAGGATTCCCTCTCAACTGTTCAGACCTGAGGCCATTTTTATATCCAGAAAACTTTGACTGGGGAAGAAGCACTTTGCAACATCACTGAAAGTACATCTCTAATTATTTCTCCAATTTTTCTTAAAGGAAATCTACAGCCATTTATACATGGAAACTCACACTGGGAAAAAGGAGTCTAAACTCAGTCACCTTTAGGACTATGAAACACAGGTTCAGAGTTGTCATTGAAATCCATAGACCCAACCATCATCATGGTCCCTGTGTTGGTATAGAAGTATTTAAAGGCCAGATAATAAATAAAAACGAGGTATATAATGGATTCACTGGGTCCCAGACCCATCTAGTTATCCTTTCTCTAATCCCAAAATGCATAATTAAAATCAGTATATTTGACAGTTGGATTTTTCATTCATGGTCTATAGAGGAAGAACTATCATTAGATGAGGAAGACCAAATGAAAACTTCTGAACTGCCTTTCTTGGACAACAGAGTAAATAGAAAACCCTGTGAAATCCCAGAGGGATGGCAGAGATTAACACCATGACTGAAGACCTAAACTATGCAGGATAGCGGTCTCTATCATACCTTTGTTTAATTAACCAGTCTGTCCCCTTTGGAATTTGACAGACTCTGGAGAATGAATGCAGACTACCATGGACTTACCCAAATAGTACAGCCTATCAGAGCTCCTAGGTCAGATATGGTATTACTCCTTGGACAGATTAGTAATAACTTGGGTACAGACTATGCCACCACTGGTTTGGTGTATGTTATTTTCTCCCAAGTTATAAGAGGATCCAAGACAGTTTGTATTCATGTGAAACAAACAACAATATTTAGTGGCAGTGTTATCTCAGGGCCATGTTGACTATCTGGCCGTCTGTCACAACATAGTCCAAAGAGATCTGGACTACATAAGCATTTTACCAAAAATTGTACTGATCGATTACATGAATGATATCATGCTGATTGGACACAATGAGAAAGAAGTGACTAGTAAACTGGAAGCATTGATAAAACACATGTATTTCAAAGCGTGAAGATTAAATCCTATGAAAATTTAGGGAATGGTCACATTAGTGAGATTTACTAGCTCAGTGGCCAAGAGTATGCTTGAATAGTCTCTCCAAAGTAATATACATTTCTGCATTTTGCATCTACTACCACTATGAAAGAGGCTGTCAGTGGTGCCTGGCATACTCTTTGGATGGTGGAGGCACAATATAGCAAGTGACAGAGAGCCTACCCACTTGAATAGAACCTGGGGTGGGAAAGGTTATCACAAAATAATGAAGGGAAAGCGTGTAGTGCAAGCTACCTTGTCATCTAGCCTAAGCAATTTGTCAAGTGCTGGAATGTTACAAGTGTTACTGGCGGGAAAAGGTGCAGTGTTGAGCTTGTGGTAAGACCCAGTGAGAGAATCATATACTAGTCCTGAGGATTCTGGAGCAAAACCATGCCATTCAATGTAAATAATTATATGTCCTTTCAGAAATAGCACTTTGCTTTGCTCAGCCCTAAAGGAGATAACTTTATGCTGGGCATAAAGTGATCATGCATCTATAAGTTCCTATTATGATCTGGGTTCTTTGGGGCTCACTAAGTCATAAAGTTGGATGGGAACAACATCCATCCATTGTAAGGTAGACTTAGTACATGTAAGATTGAGTCTAAGCAGGACCAGAGGGCTTTAGTAGATTTTCATGTCACATTGCCAGTTCTGTTCCTCTGACTTGCACCTATAGCAATATGGGAGATCCTGTATGACCAATTATAAGGGGAGGAATAAGCCTGAACTTGATTTACGGATGGGTCAGTGAGTTCCTGGATGCAAGCCAGAACTAGATGTTGGCTGCAATGGAGCCATTTTCAGGGATGATCCTGAAAGACAGTGGGGAGAAAAAAATCATCCCAATGAGTAGTGCCAAGAAGGAGTACAGCAAGTTATTTACTTTGTGTCAAAGACAAGTGGCTCGTGATATTTAACTTTATGTGTTAACTTAAAATGGCATGCCTGGATGGGTGATTAAATATTTTTTCTGGTATCTCTGTGAGATTATTTCCATAAGAGATTACTATTTGAATTTGTAGACAGTAAAAAGATTGCCATTACCAATGTGGGTAGGTAGCTATCATCAAATTTATGCTTGAGCTGGGACTTCCATCTTCCTCTGTTTTTGGACATTGGTGTTCTCGAGCCTTCAGATTATGACTGAGACTTACACTGGTGGCTACCCAGGCCTTTGGGTTTGGAGTGGAACTCCACTACCAGCTTTCCTTGTTCTCCAACTTATAAATGACAGACCGTGGGACTCCTTAGCCTCCATTATCATGTGAGTCAACCCTTTGTTGTAATAAGTCTCTTCCTATCTATCTGTTGATCTCCTATTGGTTTTGTTTCTCTGAGGAACTCTAATATATAGATCAAGGTAAAAACATAAATAGATTCTTGGTCAGTAGTCAGTGGCTTTGCCTTCTGCTTAGTAGCTTCAAAGATAAAAAGACTAGAATATCAGAGATAAGCAGGTCTGTCATGTGGATGGAGATTTAGAAGTGGGCACAACATGTGAAGATTTTTTTATATTAGATATCATTGACCACAAAAAGGTATCTACCATGGTAGATACATTGAATAATTTGGAAAATTGACACAGCCAGTTTTTTCATTGAATACCCTAGAATCTGCATGATGAACACCGAGATAGAGTGGCTGTAGTGGCATAAACTAAGCTATTAAGCATTTTTGGCCACTTATAAAGATTAATCTATTGCTACCTTAAATGTTAATAATAAAAAACATTGAGCTTCCAATATAACACTATTCACTACTCCTCAAGGAGACCAACTGGCCATTTAGTAGAATTGGCCACGTGGAATGCCTCTCCTCCTAGAACGGCCAGGAGTTTATACTCACAGAGTTACATTTTTCAGATATGAATTTACTTCACTTGTTTGTATAATCTCAGTTATCATCATTGTCTAATAGTGTATATAATGTCTAATTTACATAGTTATGAAATCCCACACAGTATGGCACTAACCAAGGGGCCTACTTCACACTGAAGGATATTGGGAGTGGGACATTACCCTGTAATTTACTGCAGGTATCACATATTACGCTTCCTAGAAATAACCAGCCTTATAGAACGCTGGCATGGCATTCTAAAGACACAGCTCACTTCTAAAGTGCCATCCCAGAGAAAAGTCTCTGAAATCATGGGGCGGTATTGTAGAGGATGCAGTGTATTTATTAAATCAGAGGAAACTCTGGTTCTTGGAGCCTTGAAAAGGTAGAATCTATGGCTAGAGAAACCAAAGGTTAAAAGCAGGAGAGGTCCCATTTACCATTATTCTGAATGACTGCCATTTACCATCATTCTGAATGAAGATTTTTCTACTACTTAGATGAAGGTTCTAGTCTCAGAAAAAAAAAGGGGCACTCTCAAGGCAGAGGACAAAGCAAGGATCCCACTGAACTACAAGTTAACAGTTACCACAGTATACTTTGGACTCTTTGTGCTCAGAAATCAGCAAGTAAATAGAAAACAAATTATACTGGTAAGGGTAATTCACGCTTATCAGTAGGAGGAGCTAAGATTATTAAAGGGAGCAGGGAGGAAAATGTGTAGAGCCCAGGTAACCCACTGGGGCAACTTCTAATACTCATTTGCCCCATTGTAACTGTAAACTACAGTTTGCAGCAACCCAAAATTGAGAAATATATGATTATCAAGAGTTCACATCTTTTAGCTGTCATCTGCCAAGGTGAAAGGAATTTATAATGAATAGTGGAAAAGGAAAAGGATGAGTACCAGCTGTGACCCCAGGATCAACTGAGGGACAGGGTATGCAATAACCTCCCACTTGTAATTTCAACTTACAAATAAAAGCTAATTGGAATATACAGAAGGCTTGTTCTCTAAAGGGCTAGAGTATAAGCTTGTTTGATATACAGGTTCTGTTGCAACTACTTAACTCTGCTATTGTAGTGTACAAGTATATATAGATAATATGTAAATGAATAGGCGTGTCTGTGTCCAATAAAATGTTACTTACAGAAACAAGAATTCTGCCCACTGGTTATAGTTTGCCAATTTCTTGTCTGCAAAATGCACCTCTTAGACCTTCAGCCACAGGGATCTTAACTGACCAAGAACCCATTTCTGAAACCCATTTCCATGTTTTGGGGCAGGACAGATTTCCCACGGCTGCTCCCAGATGATGACAACACATAGCAGGGATACCTAATCAGATCGTTTACTTGGGGGTCATAGGACTCATGTGGCAGCTGATTTTGGCTTGAATCCTCCCTGGTAACTTTGCCAACACTTCCACAGACCACGTATCAATCTAGAATGGCTCTACCCAACGTTTTTTCCCTTTCTCCTGTACTAAGGGTTGGAATGGTTACTGGGTCTCATTGCTTTCTCAGACTACAAGACACCCTCCCAATTTTCTTTCACATGTAAAATCTTTGCACATATGCTTCATTCTTAGGATATACTTCTTTGAGTGTGTGGGCTAATACAACTGAAAATCTGATCTTCTGTCACTATTTTCAAAGGAATGGGAATATCCCACTCAACCTCCACTCTCTAGGAGCAGGACCCTCTTCTCTTGTAACCCTCTAGAGTCCTCAGTTTGGGGATGGATTGTGTTAATTTTGTTTCCACTTTGAATAGAGTTAACCATCATGTTCAGTAGTTAGGGTAAGAGGGAAGTCTTAAATAAGATACAACTTTCTGTGTTGACATTTTAACACCTGGTTGAGCTGCTTCTCTTATTCCTTGGCAGAGACCACAGAAAGATTGTACAGGAAAGGTGTTCAGGGCAGAAAATTAATTCCTAGTTAAAAAGGGCCAACACTACCACCAGAAAACATTTTCTTCCTTCCTTCCTCCCTCCCTTCCTCCCTCCCTCCCTCCCTCCCTCCCTCCCTGCCTCCTTCCTTCCTTCCTTCCTTCCTTCCTTCCTTCCTTCCTTCCTTCCTTCCTTCCTTCCTTCCTTCCTTCCTTCCTT
>NW_016107603.1:2822189-2826661 GCF_001604975.1 Cebus imitator
TTCTTTCTTTCTTTCTTTCTTTCTTTCTTTCTTTCTTTCTTTCTTTCTTCTTTCTCTCTCCCTCTCTCTCTCTCTCTCTCTTTCTTTCTTTCTTTCTTTCATGATAACCCTTTGGCTACAGATCTTGCAGGCTTTCTAAAGAAGCAGCTGCTCAGATAATAACCTTTGGCCATGATGCAACCAATTAATTACTGTGCCATCCCATAAAAGGCTCTGCAGAACCATGTTGTCTTTTGGATATTAGTTGTCTCAAAGTTATGGTAATATTCCAATAAGCTAACCTCAAATACAAATTTACAAATCACCATTTTCTCCTGCCTTGCCTCCAAGTCCAGTTGTCTATAAAGCATTTGATATCTGTAGATGAATGAGGCTATGGACTTGCCAAATATATTTGTGATTGCATGACACATTAAAGTCAGCACTCTGTTGGTTCACAGAAGCATGAAACTGATAAAGTAGTTATACACACAGACACATATGCAAACATATAGTCTTCATGCAAACCTTTGGTAAATGGTACGATGACATTATGTATTAACATGGAAATACGAGACATCCAGAATCCATATGACTAGCCTGAAGATGTTTTAAATTCTATCATCCATACCCAGAACTCAAGTTTAAACATTTTTCTATCATTGTGGTTTTAATTCTTTCTATATTTTAATATCATTGCATAATTTAGGACTTAGCAATGCAGCAGATACTATAGGGAAGATCTTTGCAAACTTTAATGTGAACAGAAATAACCTCACCAAATGCATATTTTTATATTCAGTAGGTCTGAAGTGAGGGCTAGGATTCTATGTTTCTAACCTAGCTGACAGGTGCTGTAGATACTGTTGTTGGCTGAACCACATTTGAGTAGCATGACTGCAATAACTGTTTTATTTGTGCCTTTGTTTCTCCAGTTTGACTCCGAAATAAATCCTGATTGGTGGAATTCAGTTATGATAGTTCAATTTCCCCTGACAGTGATTGGTTAGAGGCGATTGGGACAGAGTTCTTACTAATGAGATTTGAGGGAGAACTGCTAGAGCTGGGGTCTCCAAGATTTTGGGCACCAGGGACAGTTGTCATGGGAAGACAATTATTCCATGGACTGGGGTGAAGGGATGGTGTCAGGACAATTTAAGTGTATGACATTTATTGTGCATGTTATTGTTATTATTACATTGTAATATAATAATAAAGTAATTATACAATTTGACATAATGTAGAATCAGTGGGAACACAGAGCTTGTTTTCCTGCAACTAGATGGTCCCATGTGGGGGCAATGGGACACAGTTATATATCATCAGGCATTAGATTCTCATAAGGAGTATGTAGCCTAGATCCCTCACATGCACAGTTCACAATAGCATTGGTGCTCCTGTGAGAATCTCATGCTGCTGTTAATCTGACAGGACGAGGAGCTCAGGAGGTAATGTGAGAGAAGGGGAGTGGCTGTAAATACGGTTGAAATTTCACTCACCCACTCACCTCCTGCTGTGAGGCCTGGTTCCTAACAGGCCAAGGATCTACACTGGTCCACTGGCGCTGGGGTTGGGGACCCCTGTGCTAGAGGGCTCCTGGGAAAGTGTTTCTCACACCTAAAAAGAAGACACTAACAAGACAAAATCTTACCTGCTTTTCTATGCTCTCATTACTGGGTTTGATGACTGAAATTATTGCCAGTATCTCACAACGACCCTGTGGATGAAGCGAGCACAAGGAAAAGGTCAAAACTAAGATTGTGCAGAAAACCTAAGCAATATGACTGCAGTCATCCTGTCTTTGGACTTCTTGTTTGAGATGATTGCCTTATTGTTTAAGACAATTTAAGCCACGTTTTGAAAATTATCTTGATTATAGACAGAAATTTAGAAATCACCTTAGCTCCACCCTGTGTCATCTGTACCTAGGTTTGTGTCCTTGGACATGGTTTGGTTTTCTCATTTATAAAATGGGCATGATTATAATAATGACTACCATATAGGAATGTTGTGACTTTTAGATTGGATTTTTTTTTGTTGTTAACCGTTAAGCACATTGTGTGGAATATACTGCATGTTCCATAAACAAACGAAAAATAAAAAGATTGCCCAGATTCAAATTGTGTACTTGTAGTGTTGGGGAACTCACTAACTCATGTGACAGCCTATTATCTTGTTATGCACTCTCCATTGTTCAAAAATGGTTTTTGTTGAGATAAACGATCTATTTTCCTCTTTCTTTCAGCCCTTAATCCTAGCTCTGACTCTGAAGCACAGGGAATAAGTATAACCCTCTTGTTCATGACAGTTCTGAAAGGATTTACAAATGGTTTTCGTTACCTACCGCTAAATCTTCTCTTTCCTAGGTAAACCACTTCAGGTATTTCAAAGGTTTCTCTTAGTCATGGTTCCTATTCTTTTCTGTTCTGGTCCTTTTTTGTCCTTCTTCATTTCAGCTAAAGACTGCATACTTAATGGTACTTTTTTTCTAAACAGAACTGTGAGGTACAGTTCTGTTTATCAGATGAAATTTCATGCGTTGCTTATAAACAATTATTTAGTTGATTTAAATTGTCCAGTGTCCTGTTTGCACATCTTCTATGTCTGTTAGATCTCGAGTAGTCTGCCTTAAATTGGATATGCACTGAGGGCAAACAGCATCTATCATCAAAGTGTATATTTCTGGTTTGCCCCTGACAACTTGTTTTATTCCTGCTCTCTTATTGTAGTTATTAGCTCTTCCTTTTAAAGGTATCTTTATGTAGAGGATAAATGATATCATCACCCTAGTTCTAAGCTGTAAATAAATTTTTAATAGTAGTTCTTGATTGATCCATCAAAAGACTATTCAGTTTTAGTTAATGACTAAAAGTTCTCATTTCTAGAAGATATAACATTTATAGAGAAAGTAATGCAGTTTGTCAACTCTAATATATTCTGAATAAATCTTCTATCTTACCAAGTACAGTTTCCAGACCTCCTTATAATGTGTTCACTTTTCAGTAATCTCAATTTGGTGTTTGTTTGTTTGTTTTCAATTTAGTTCAATAGGTAGTAAATGAGATGCCAATTGATCCTTATACACATTGATATAATATACTATCTTGAGACCACTTCAGGAATGCAGAGATAAATATGAGAATCCTCCATTCACCCAGGAAATAGTTATAGCAGACAGGAAAAGGCAAAACAAAATCTGATGACTAATAAAGGGTGTTAGTCTAGAAGAAAAGTCTGCTTTACTCTGTGTTAATTGTGAAATAAACCATGAAGAAGGCACCCTTTATTTAGGTGAAGCATTCCACTAATGTACTGGGAGATCACTGAGGTGGCATTTATATCTATGTTAGAATTTGAAGTTCCAGAAAACTTTCCAACAGGCTGAAACTGTCAACTTTATGTAAATGAAAAGTGTCAAGTTGAATTCTATTGTGAGTGGTACAGAAGGGTTAGCATGCAGTGTGAATTACATAGTACAATGTCCTTAACAGCCACTTGATTTTTGCTTCTAATGAAAAAAATCACTGCAGTTCTAGGTCAGAATGAGACTTTGACTTTTGAAGAGGATAGAAAATTGTGATTCAAGTGGGTATTTTGACTAAGAAATAAATATACAGTAAATGGGAAATGATGCATCATTAAGTTCTTCTCAGCAAAAGATGCACTTTTTTCCCTTATTCTTATCCAGTATTCAAAATAGTGGAATAGAATCCTATTTTCTTCTTTGAGGCAGGCAACAGAATGGATATGGAGATATGAGAACCAAATTCTCATTAGAAATTTGAACACATATTTAATTGTGTTCTTATGTAATTAGAGCTAACACACTGATTCTGATTTTGTATCGTTAACAAAAAATTATCAGGAAAATCAAACGTTAATTTCTTATTTTATTATACTTAAAATGTGTTTCTAAAATTATGATTGTAACAATGTTTTTGGTTCTCTTTTGTCTTTTCTTTCTGTTTTTGTTTTGCATTGCTTTTTTTTCTTTTTTTTATTTTCTTTTTTTATTTTTTTCCCATTTATTTATTTTATTGCATTATAGGTTTTGGGGTACGTGTGGAGAACATGCAAGATTGTTGCATAGGTACACACGTGGCAGTGTGATTTGCTGCCTTCCTCCCCATCACCTACATCTGGCATCTCTCCCCTTGCTATCTCTCCCCAGCTCCCCACCCTGCACCGTCCCTCCCCTATTTCCCCCCAACTGACCCCAGTGTGTAGTGCTCCCCTCCCTGTGTCCATATATTCTCATTGTTCAACCCCCGCCTATGAGTGCGAACATGTGGTGTTTGACATTCTGCTCTTCTGTCAGTTTGCTGAGAATGATGGTTTCCAGGTTCATCCATGTCCCTACAAAGGACCCAAACTCATCATTTTTGATGGCTGCATAATATTCCATGGTGTATATGTGCCACATTTTCCCTATCCAGTCTATCGTCAGTGGGCATTTGGGTTGGTTCCAGGTCTTTGCTATTGTAAACAGTGCT
>NW_016107603.1:2829716-2834716 GCF_001604975.1 Cebus imitator
GGAGTCTAAGTCTCTTTGTAAGTCATTAAGAACTTGCCTTATGTATCTGGGTGCTCCTGTATTGGGTGCATATATATTTAGGATCGTTAGCTCTTCTCGTTGCATTGACCCTTTTACCATTATGTAATGTCCTTATTTGTCTCTTTTGATCTTTTGTATTATTTTTAATAGGTGAGTGAATTCTAAAACTTTGGAAGAATATAATACATATTTTACTTTTATATTTCAGAAACAATGTTTACATTATACAAGAACATTTTCAGAATTCCCCTCAATTGCTGAGTTTGATTTTAAGCCCTTGTTCTGCTTGCTACTGTGATAATTCTTCTGAAATATATAAACTTTTGTCAGATATTCATGAGAATTTGAGTAGAAATTAAGCATCACCCTGTTTCTGGGTAAACTCTCTAATCCCTTAAATTTAGGGAGATTATGATTCAATAAAGCAGGATTGCAATATCCACACACTCTGAATGATAAGACAAGCTACATAAATAAAAAAGGCCATGTATTGTAAAAAAAACAAAACAAAACAAAACAAAAAACCTTAAGGTATTGTCACCCTCTGAAAATCTAATGAAAACACAAACTCCAGGGTTTCAGGAAAACATAGCAAATATTGTACATTTTTCATGGTATTATTTCTAATTTATTTTTTTAAGTTAGTAAAAGTTAGGCCTCAGGTATTGCCAGCCCAGGCCTTAGTGTGGGATAGATGTGAAAGTGGATTTTATCTGGGAGGGTAACCTCCAGTGACTGGCCTGGCTAAGGGTTTGTCCCAGGGCTGCAGGCAGCAACGAGGTGCCCCTATCAATGGGCAGAGCATGGCAATAGGGTTCTAGGGTGGGCAATAAAATGAGAGCCTCCGAGATAATATTTGGTTTAGAAGAATGTGTTTGGAGTTAGAGCTAAGTTATGCCACATTGCTTACCTCTTTGTGCAACCATTCTCTCATGTAACAAAATGCTGATAATAGAATCTCCTTTATAAGGATTAATTGAATTATGTATGTAAAGCCCTAGGATCTTCCCTAGCTCAATGCTTAATAAATGGCAGTCCCCTCCTGCCCCCAAGGAAGGGTATTTGTAAGGGAGATACAAAGCTCCAGTCATCAGAGATGAGTGAATTAATCTAAAAATCCAAGTCATTAGAATCTTTGCATGAAATACTGCCAAGGTTAGCTGTATAATTTGCAGGCCTAGTACAAAGTGAAAATAACTTTTTCAAAAATTATTTAGAATTTCAAGACAGTTATAGCCAAGAACAATGTCCTTCTAAATGTAGGGTCCTGTGGGATGTGCAGGTCATATACCCATGAAGTTTGCTTTGATTACTGCAATTATTTCCGATTTTTCTTGCATTCATCTTTTTCTTCTGTAATCCACTTTTCCCACATCAGATGAGGTGACCTTTAAAATACATGAACTACATCCTCTTATTGCATCCCTTAGTCTTAAACTGAATGACAGTATAACATAGAGAGAAGACACAAAGCAAAGTCGTTAAGTGGGTGAGCTCTGAAGTTAGAGGTTCCTGTTTTTGTTTTGCTGTTTGGATTCTATCTTTGATTTTTGAAGATTATAAACTCAGTACTCTGTGCTATAAATTGGGCCCATTAATAAATAACTACCCATATGGAGTTGTCGTACGGACTAAATGAAGTAGCTCATATACAGCACTTGGAATACTGTTTGGTGCATAGAATCACTTGATATTATTATTGATATCAAGATATTAGAGACTATTATGTCAAGTAGGAGAGTCTTAACATGGCCCACAAACCTTTCCATCATCTGCCTGTGTCCAGCTCTCCAAGCTCATCTCCTGCTGCTCCTCTCTCATTACCCACCAGACATACTAGTATTTTGTTTTGTGTTCTAGTTTGTTGCCACCAACAGACTTTTTTATACTGCCAAATCACTGCTCTTCTCTCTACAGGGGATGTTTTTGTCAGACGTATCTTTTAGTTTTCGACTCAAATATCCTTTTCTCAAAGAAGACCATAAATAATCTTTACTCCTTCATTTGCCAACTAAAGAATAGCAATACATGGTAATAATTTTTTATTTTTTTCAATGTTAGCAAAAAGAACTCTCAGATACAACTCTTGGACTAAGGCATTCCACAGAATTGCAATTTTATTTCCAAATTCATAGGTGTGTACTTTATATTGGGAAGAAATTAACACCCAACGTATTGGGAAACTAAAGATCTTTTTAAGAAGATGACTGAGTAAAATCAAAGGGCAAATGATAAACTATTTCAAAGTAAATATACTATGATAAAATGTTAATAATAGTTTTTATGAATGATAATATTGGTATAGTTTAAAGCTCATTCTTCAAGACAAATATGCATTTAAGTAGACTTCAACTCTGTAAAATTTATTTTTGTAGCTGATTTTTCCCACAAATGAATCAGTGTTAGTTTTCCATCATAATTAATATTGCAGTTCTTCCTTGCTTTTGACTGGCCAGTGGTTAAGGATGAGGATTTCTGACATATCAAGTGGTATGTATATTTATATTTCTGCATCAATACATGTTGGAGAAGAGCTCTCAGAAGTTTTCTTTCTCAGGAGACTTAAGTCTTTGCTTTCAGATATCCTACAAACATTAATTTATCATTAATCCTACAGAGTTCTATTTTTTCATCCACATATATTTTAATTTCCTTAGATTTTGACTGTGGCATTGTTAACCTTTCTATATTATAAATTTTTAAAAATATCTGTTTTCAAAGTAATCCCAGGTCTAGGAAAATATAAAATTTGAGGAGGCAGTATTTAAATTATTATATTTGTTATGGTTGTCTAAAATTCTAATATAGAATGTGTTATGGAAAAAAGCAAAACAAACCAAAAATCCTCTCCACTCTAACTTCCAAAGCAGTTTCAATAGCTATTTAATTACAGAAGCAGAGGTATCAAGCTGTGCATGAAGACTGCTCTATCTTTTACCACCTCTCTTCTTTCTTTCCATTTCTCAGTTTCTGAAGGGAAATATATGAATACAGGACAAGGTCAGGCAAAGGAACACTCATTACTAGCTAGTGTTTTGGCCCCAAACCCCAGTGCAGTCACTTGCTCAGCTAGGTAGGAACACGTAGAAAACTAATTTGCTTAGATTTATAGCCATATCAGTCAAAGCACTGTCTTTCACATCATATCTCAGGTCTTACAACATTAGTAATAAAGAATGGCCAGGCTAGATCAGACCAGATAAAAAGAATAAAGATTTCTTTTCTGTCTCAGAAAGAGTTGGACTAGATTACTCATGGCTCGATCCACGCAGTTTGAGAAAAAAGGCCTTACATGAAGAAAAGAGTCACGAGGAAGCCAGAGAAAGGGAAGATCAATGTGACCTCAGACCTTTCACACGCTGTTTATCAATTTCAAGGGCTAAGCATTTTGCTACCCTGTCTTACTCCTCAAGACCCGTGAACAGAAATGCATATAAAAAGCTATAGAGGGTACATTTGCCTCAATACAGTTCCTTCTGTTCTCACTAAATCCCATTGTCTAATTCATTCCAATAAATGTTTATTATTTCAATTGTTCAATAAGCAACAGTCCTCCATCATGGAGGTAAGGTGAGAAGGGAGACAAGTTTTGAACTGGCTGCACTAAGTTCACTATGTATACATTGAGTTTTCCGAGCCTTGAGTGTAACACCATCAACTCTTTTCTACTCTGATTATATCAAAGGCTTTTTGTTTTGAGATAAATCACAGTTTAAAAATATTTATTCTTCTGTATTATATTGATTGTGTTAATCATATAAAACTTTATGACAATGGAGTTGATAATGGAAAAGATGACTGAGCCCCAGTTGCTAGAGCATTATCATATGTCGTAGTCTACTGTTGGGGGCATCCATGATTTTACTTTATCAGTCTACAGAGGCAGCCCTGCAAGGCCTCCAAACAGACTTACCACAACTCATAGTTTAATGTCAACACAATTTCATGACTCTGTCTCTGATGTACTAAATGTTAGTAATCAGTAGTCTGAAAAATACACTGGATGTCTTTTAAGCCAGACAGTTTTTTGTTTATATCAAGTTACATGGCTGCCTGTGAGTTTATGGAATATCCAATTATTGCTCTCAGCTAATGTATGGTTTTACAGATCTTATGCAATATTGAGAATCAATTTTGATTTAAATGCTCTTTAAAATTGCATTTAATAAAATGTATAGGTCTTCGGTGGTGGGAGGAAAGAGGGACACAAGTACCAAAGGAATAGGTCCAGGGAAGGTAATTAAACAGTTTTCTTTATATCAGAATTTCTGCACAGCACTGTGATATAATCAAGTAGTTATATACATTGAACTCTTTCTTTTTCTAAATGTCACTCGAGTAGAAGTCATGAAGATGGTGACAAAGTGATGTTTTATCTGTTCCTGTGTGTCAACTGGGCTGGCTGTAAATGCATCCCAGTGATGTCACCTTTTTAACTCTCCGTAAATAAATCTTCAATTTATTATTTTGACTCAAACTAAATTCACCCAATACCCTGTGGCATATTTCTTCAAATACCCAGCTTTCAAGTGCTTTCTAATTAGTAAGAAATTGGGAAATGTTTTCTGGAATTAATGAGATATGACAGACATATTTAAGCCACAACTCATTTTCTTTGCTACTCATACTACTTCGTGGAGATTTTACTATTAACGTTTTTGTCAGCTTTGCAAGAAGTTACTTGTAAAAGGAAACTGTTCATTTCATGTGATCTAATCTTATATCTGAACAAGCAAAGTGTTTACTAGGTTGAGAAAATATTCCACTGCCGGTATTAAAATTATGTGTAAAAATGTTTTATAATGCTGAAGCACAACATCATAATGTTAAAATTAGGAAATGTAATTTCAGAGACAGAATATACTAGGGGGATGTCTTATGAGTTAAATATTACTTAGTTTAGAAGAACAGAATAAATTATTACACTACTATTACCAAAATATTTTAACATCTTACATTGTTGGAAATGTGTGACTTAC
>NW_016107603.1:2835959-2837258 GCF_001604975.1 Cebus imitator
TGGCAGATTATTCTAGCTTTCTATTAATATTTATTTTAGAAATCATAATTTGGATTTACATAAACTCTTTGTCTCTAATTTCAAATTTCTAACATATTTTATGAAGTAAAATGTTTTTCATATATTAAATATTAATCATATTTAAAAGTTTATTTTCCATTAATTATATTCATTACCCTATTATCTGTTCTGTCCATGTTTGTCTTTTAATAATACCTATTAATATATTTTTGTAACAAAAATGTAAAAGCAATGCCTATACAATATAAACATGAAAAATAAATCTCTCCCTTCTCTTTGTCTCACATTCACACATATATATTTCTTTTACTGAAATGTGAGCTTAGTATACTAATAAATATCTCTGCCTTATATGTTTTTCTTCTAATTATACTTTCAAGATAATTCCATCATATTCTATATCAGTAGGTCTATTGTCTATTATACCATTATATTGATCTAATATAATTTGCTTTGCCAATCCAATTTTGATGGCCATTTACATAGATTTTAGCCTTTGTCTTTCATGAACAATGCTAAAATTCTTCTAGGGATAACTTTGTAGATAAAGTGTGTATATCTGGAAGAAACATTCTAGAAATTGAAATACTAAGTAATAAGATGGTTGTAGTTTAATATTTTTTTAGATGTTGTCAAGTTGCTCTACAGAGATGGTACACTCATTTATATCCTACTTACAATAGGTGCTTGTTTCCCCATATTTGCCAGTGCTGACTACTACTTTGCTTTTTAATATCTACTGTTGCCATTTGTAAAAAAAAAAAAAATAGACTTTGCCTTTTAGTTTGCAGTTATGCAGTTATTCAAGTGATTACATTATAATATTTTTCAAACACTTTAGTGCCTTTTGTTGTTGTGTGTATGTGTGTTTCCTGGGTTTTCAATACTTTTTATGTCCTGCTGTGGTTTGAATGATCTGCTCCAAATTTCAGGTGTTATCAATGTGATAGTATTAAAAGGTGAGACTTTTAAGGCATCATTATGCCATGAGGACTTCTTCCTGCAGTTTTAAATAGGCCTGTCCTTTCACCTTCTTTCATGTGATAACACAGAATTTCTCCCCTCCCAAAGATGAGTATATAATCCTCACCAGACAACTGAGCCAACTAAAGCCTTGATCTTGGACTTCTTAGCCCCCACAACTGTGACAAGATAAATATATTTATTTTATAAATTATCCAGTTTCAGGTACTCTGATGTGGCAGCACAAAACAGACATGTTTTTTGCCCATTTTTTCCTAGGAATGTAGCTTTTTTCTGTTTTTTTTTTTTTTTTTT
>NW_016107603.1:2837898-2875076 GCF_001604975.1 Cebus imitator
GGGCATGGTGATGCGTGCGTGTAATCCCAGCTACTCAGGAGGCTGAGGAAGGAGAATTGCCTGAATCCAGGAGGTGGAGGTTGCGGTGAGCCGAGATCGCGCCATTGCACTCCAGCTTGGGTAACATGAGTGAAACTCCATCTCAAAAAAAAAAAAAAAATTGCTTTTAGGTTATAGTAATCTCTACATGTTTTGATACTCATCCTATAATAGAGAGAAATGTTTTTATGTACCTATAAATTAAGCAAGAACTATCTAATTAGTTGTCTTTAAGATAAAAACCTTTCCTCTCAAGGTTACCTGAAGAGTTCTAGGGCTAGGAAAAATCAAGAACTATGAAAAGCCATGACTTATCCTTACTAAGTGTGTAAGGTAGCTGTAATATGGGTAGTTCTTCTGCCTTATGTGTTTATTGGCAGATATAAGAATAGAAAGAGGCTAATTCTCTATTGAGTGTGAACTACAGGTCAGGCACTGTCTGAAGTCTGGACACACAGCCTCCTTTCTTAAACTGCGCAATAGCTTCTTTTGGTAGGTACTGTTATCTACCAGATTTTACAGGTGAGTAAAGGGAAGCTTTAGGGCATTATATAATTGCTCAACATCACATGTCTAGTAAGCACTGTGAAAATAGCAGATGCCCAGTCTTTCTGATTCCACAGCCCTGTGCACTTACCTATTATTTCATAGGACTTCTGATGTTTGTTACAAGAGTAAACCTTTGACATGGTGGGGGAGGGTTCTAAAAGAAAGTAGCTGGGTTTCCAAGGTTAATTCTTCTTCTTATAATTAGCTTCATGTTTATATATTTCAATGACTTTAAGATTAAGGAAATTGCTACCAGTCTGTGGTCAATTTGACTTTATTATCCATTGGGTTTTTTATTTAAGATCATTAAGTATTCAAGCTCTAGAGTCATTTAGACATGAATTCACAGCCTGTCTTTGAACTTAATAGCTATATGACATCAGGCAAATTAATTAACCTCTAAATCCCACTATAGAGTACCTATCTTCTGAGAAATTGAATTAATAATCGCACTCACTTTAGGAGGTTTTGGGGGGGTACTAAGTAAATGTAAACTTTTTAAGAGAAATAATTTTGGTTTTGCTTATTGCCATATCTCAAGTACTTAAAAGAATGCCTATACATAGTAGCTTCTCAATAGATATTTGTTGAATAAGTGTAAAAAGTACTTATTGAACTGTTTGCTACTGCCCTTGTCACTGTCGGATAATAAAAGTAATACTACAATACATATATATATATTTCTCTTTAATTCCAATGGATGATTTAAGAGTCCTAGTTAAATACAATTTCTCATTCTTTCTCTTGATACTTCCAATGAAAATTGGTATAGACGGGATTCTTTTAGATCTGGTTTTTTACCTCTTACCAGCCTTGCTACTTTTATGTATCTCGTCATTGACAAAACAGAAGAAGAAGGGACCAGTAGTTGGTGACAAATCTAATTTGAATTTTCAGTGTTGAATAATGATATTTCACTTCTTAAGCTGTACTTTTAAAATGCCACAATTTACTGAATGATGTTATAGAGTCACATAGCTGAGTATATTTCAAGGAGAAAGACATTGGAAGGGAGACAATTTTCAGGTGATATTGTAATGTATTCTCCCATCTGAAAATTAAGATTGGAGCTTTAGCTGTGTTAATTCGTGAAGCAGGAGAAGTGGCTTCATTGCCAGCTCAATGAATGCCTCAGTGACCCCAGGAAGGAGGTACTTGGGAACTAAAAACCAATGCTCACCCCTAGATTCTCATCCAAAGGTCTCTTTTGCATGTATTCAGCCGCTGGAGTGTAAATTTGTCTTGGGACCGAAAGACACTGTTTTATTTATTGTGATTTCTCCAGTACTTAGAAGTAAGTGATTAAAATTATTTACTAAGTCATATGGTTTGGATGTCTCTCCCCACTCAAATATCATCTTGAATTATAATCCCCATAATCCCCATGTGCCATGGGAGGGATCCAGTGGGAGGTGATTGAATCATGGTGGCAGATTATCCCATGCTGTTCTCCTGAAAGTAAGTGAGTTCTCACGAGATCTGATGGTTTTATAAGCATCTGACATTTGCCCTACTGGCATTCTCTTTCCTGCCACCCTGTGAAGAGAGGCCTTCTGCCATGAGTGTAAGCTTTCTGAGGCTTCTCAAGCCATATGGAACTGTAAGTCAATTAAATCTTTTTTTTTTTTCTTAATAAATTATCCAGTCTTGGGTATTCATAGCAGTGTGAGAACAGACTAATACAGTAAGTGAAGGATTGAAGCCAATCACTGGCAGCCTTTATGTAGCTGTTCCTTATAAACCATGTGTATAAATTGTAAATTTTTTTTTTTTATTTTCAAGGGGGAAATGTAAGGAGAATATACATATGCTGGGGAATTTAATAAGAAATACAATTTTTATTTGTGTATTATTTATTTTACAAAGAATGGATGATCAGAAAAACATAGGTTCTTAATATGGTTAGTTTTGAATTGAAATTAAATGATCGTTCCATAGGTATCGACATGTAATAAATCATTAACACATACTACAAATGAAAAAACTGAACCAAACAAAAAACCTCTAAAGACAAATACCCTGTCATCTTGTGTCATCTGCAGCAGGGCAGGAGCTCAGGGGACTAATCTTTTAGGTCAGTGTTTTTTCCTGGAATATCAAACAAATTAGTTTCAAATAATAATATAAATATAGCAAATGTATATTTTCTGTACTATAGTTTTTTGGATTTTTGAATGTGGATATCTCTTTCATGTTGTTTATCAATATAGAAAGAAAACATGGCATATTCCACAATCTTGAAGAATATTTCTGATATTTGCATGCATATGTCTATGCACGCATGTGTAACCACCTCACATGGGTGAAAGATGAGTTGCATTTGGGATTTAAATCATTGTTTTGTAACCTGACAAGATGCTTTGACAGACTGTTAAGATTGAAGCTACTGTGAAAACTATTCTCTCATTTACTTTCCATTGCTCAATTATTTTCAGCCTTACCCAAAACAGGGATTCATCACCTCCAGAGACATGCCAGAAGATGTCAAGATGTAGATTTGTCTTTTTTATCCTTTCCTTGCAATGAGATTCAATTGTCAAAATGACAAAAGATTCAAGCTGGAAAGAAGCCCCCAGTAAAATGTCAGAACTTCATCACAGTAGGAGCTGCAGCAGGCGCATTAGTAAAGTTGGTTCAAGTTGGGCTTGACCTCAAGCCAACCATTAGATTTCTGGACAGAAATTGCATAGATTTAAAGGGATATAATTTAAAAGGTACAAGATAGGTTCATTACATCAGTTATTGATTTGTCCTCTTTTGAACTTCAGAGAATTTCTTGTGTATAACTTTGTGACATGGAAGCCAATAAACACACACACACACACACACACACACACACACACACACACACAAAATGTTGTTTATGGTGACCTCATTATTCTCAGTGTTCAGATAATAATCTTGTCTTACACAAAAGACTTTGATTTAGAAAATTGTGCTAGGAATTTTTCTGACCCAGATTCTCCTGTGCATAAAAATAATTTTGTGCCTCTGTGTGTACAGTAAAACAGACCTCATTTGGCTTAGACATCTCTTTATCTATTTTTTGTTTACTCTGGTTGTAAGAGCCTTTAACTCTTATGTACCAAGTGAAACGTGTGTCTTGGATATTGGAGTTAACTCTCCAACATTCATGCCGGCTCAGACTATTCCTGTATGTTTGCCCTGGAGATTTTAATCCCATTGTATTCTTGCTAGTGAGATATCAGTTTCAGTACAAAAGAAGCTGCACTCCTTAAAAAAAAAAAAAAGCCCAGGTACCCTTTCCACAGCTGGACATTGGCATGTGTGGAAATGACACTGGGGACAACCTCAGCTTCCTTGTTATCAGGGTGAGGAGGGAGCAGACGTTCAGCATGGAAAAGCCTGGCAATAGAAAAAACATTGATGTCAATGATCCAATGGCATCATTGGATATCAGGATAGTGGAGATTGCATTTTAAATTCTATTTTAGCAAATAAACTTGTTTCCTACTTGAAAAAAGAGCTCTTAAATGAATGCAATATTGTACAAAACATGAAGGCCATAGTGTTCCCTGTTTTAGCATAGGTTTCTCTATTGGCAGAGCCATAGACAAGAACTTGCCTGCAGGTTGTTTATTTGTACAGCCGTCCCAGGGAGCAGAGTAAGGGACTATGAGAGTGAAACAGAAAAGGGAAAAACAACTCAAAAGGTGCACACTCAAGCTGATACCACTGTTAGTAACTGGGACTTCATCTCGTTGGGGTTTCTGGTTCATAGAATGGAACTTAAAATTGTCTACCTAAGAAATATTGGGAGGAATGTTTATCCAGTAGCTCTCATAACTCACAAGTCAAGGATTATTAATGAATAACTATCATTTTTCCAGGTTGCATAAATGTGACTGGCATGGGAGTTCACAGAAGTATCTCATGAAATGGCTTCTTATGAAGCCCAGACAGGAAGCAAGAGTTACAGGATTCAGCAGAGGTGGGGCACTGGCAGTGTTCCCATTTGTGAGTTTGGCCACTCAAAACTGATAGAATGGAAGGTAGATTGACAGTTTTTTGTTTTTTAAATACTAGAAACTAATCTCTTCCCCTGCAGCAAAAGATAAGACATTCCTGTTTAATAATTCTGTGACTAATATTTTGTGGGCAACATTAATTCTAGAAAGCAAATAGCGAAAAGGAGGGCTATGAGAAAAACTGTAGAAAGAAACAAAATGAATTGGAAGACAAAGATAATAAATCATCCACGGACACAAACATTGAGGAAAAATGTATAGAAAGTAGGACACTGATGTTTCTCAAAGTTGGTGTGCAGAAGTAGAGGGAACCAAATAAGCAAGACAGTATTCTTCATTATTGAGTGGCCTGGCTAATTTAAGAGACTGGAGAGTCTGTGGAGATGTGATTGTGTACTATTTATGTGAGAATTCATCACAGGCGTGATTGATACTTGGTTAACAACACCACATAAAAAGTTTAGTGTGACTGTAAGACCGCAGAGAAAAGTGATTCTTGGTAGAAGTAAATGCACTGCTTTTCATGTGTGACTTCAGTGCAGAAGGAATGAGAAGAGATACACAAAGACAGACCTTACAGGTAAGAGCCTGAAGGAAACATGTATAATTTTATGATAATGTCTGCTAGAGTTATATAATTTCATTAACAGTATATGCATATGTGTGTGTACATATGTACATATACATAAATGCACATTTGTATGTGTCTGTATATATTTGTCTCAGGTTCTTAATGATGCATAAAGTGACATCAAACTGCAATTCCTTGATTTCAGCAAGCTTTTTGACAAAGTCACTATATTCTTGTAAATATGATGATGATATGTGGATGGGGCTCTTGCAAAATTAGGTCAGTTTGTGGCTGGTAGAATTACCCTTCTCAGAGGGTATTGACTAATGAACAGGTCATTGCCAGCAGAGAATTTTTCAGTGGCATGCCCCAGAGGTCTATCCTTGGCAATGCCATGCTTAATTTGCTTGTAAATAACTCAGATAAGATTTGAAAAGCATACTTTTCAAAATGTTACCAGGAATAGTGCTGAGGGGAAGAGTTGGTACTCAGCTACACTCTGAGGCTGTGTAGTGTTGTAGAAGGAAGATTGGCCTGAAAATTCCTAGCCTTGCTCTTTATGCTTTGTGTAGTTATTGTCAAATTTCCTAACAAGTAAAATGGAGGCAGTTATCCTACAGATAATAAATGAAATGTTTAGAGTTATTTTACTCATTTGCTGGCATATAGGAAATGCTATATTAGAAACATAGCAAATTAGTCAAATTACTTTGATAGGTGGTAATAAAAAGTCAGAGATGTATTTTAATTTATTCCTTTAAAGTTGATCTTAAAAGTTAGTTATACAGATATGTAAGAGAAATGCATGAATTTACCTGAATTAAGTTTTAATGCTGGACCTAGGAAGTATAACTGATTTCAAGGCCAATATGAGGCAGAAATATATATGCATCTTGTCAGAGTTAATTTATTCAGGGCAGCAATCTTACAAATTTAATGTCCAGACCAAGGCAAGCATTCATTATACTGTACTTTGCTGTGGCTACCATCACATTGGGATATTTCTGTCTGGCTTAAGGGAAGCATTGACAAAGTCTGACATATCCATAAAAGGATGACTAGGATAGTAGAACTTCTGAAAATATGTTTTATGAAGATAGTCATGAGAATTATAAAAGAGATATTTAGTATGGCCATGTGAAGAGATATTTGAAGGACAGCCTTCTCAAATAAGACTCTATGCTTATACTCTCTCATCTGCACAGAGTGGAAACGTAGATGGAAATCATAGAAATAAATATGGCTGAATTTCCAACTTGGTAGTCTCGTATTTAGAACTGTCAAAAACAAAATAATCCTTTTACAGGGGAACAAGTTTCACTATTAATGTAAGTCCAGAGGCATCTTTTCTGAGTCCTGCATTTGAAAGGCAAATGGCAGGGATTACCACCAAAGCATTTTCCAACACACAAATTCTCAGCCTTGATAATCACATAAGCCAATTCTTTATAACAAATCTCTCCCTATGTATATTTTAATAGATATACACACATACATACCCACACACATCCAGTTAGATCTGTTTCTCTGGAGAAGAGTGACTAATATAGCATTCATTTCTAAACTAAATGTCTTGCTTCTGAGAGTCTAGTTTTGTGCCTGAGGAAATAAAAGCAGTCTGGATTTTACAATGCAGACAAACTTATACAGGCCACCTGTTACAGTGTGAAGTACTCTGTAGATAATTTACCCCATGCTTCAGTTCTCAGAACTTCTACACAGACTTTTACCTGAACCTCCACATCATAGTAACCTCTATGCTGTAAACAGAAAAGCAAACACTGTGGCCCATGACTCTGGCTCATTCAAATAGGCACACATTTAAAAAAGTTTATACCAGCTGGGGTGGTGGCTCACGCCTGCAATTCCAGTACTTTGGGAGGCCGAGGCAGGCAGATCACCTGAGGTCAGGAGTTCGAGACCAGCCTGACCAACATGAAGAAACCTCATCTCTACTAAAAATATAAAATTAGCTGGGCATGGTGGTGCATACCTGTAAACCCAGCTACTTGGGAGGCTGAGGCAGGAGAATCCCTTGAACCCAGGTGATGGAGGTTGCGGTGAGCCGAGATCATGCCATTGCACTCCAGCTTGGGCAACAAGAACAAAATTCTGTCTCAAAAAAAAAAGTTTATACCTTTAAAAAACATTAACGGTGACTGAGCTTTAATTATTGTTATGGCAATAGTGTGTGGGTCAATGTGGGTCAATATAGCTAACAAAATTACAAGTGAGGAAATAAAAGTCAATAATAATCCATAGTTTTATTTGTTGTGGGATAGGCCTTAGTAATCATAACATAAATTTAAAAATCTTTAGAATAATAAAAATAAATAATAATGGTTAATAGTTTAATCATCAAAAAAACCTATGCAGTGGCTAATATTATATTCATTTTAGAAAATAGATAAAACCAAGGCTCAGTGAGTTGAGTAATTTGCACATGGTCACAGAGGTGTTAATTGGCAGAGCCAAGTTTGACCTCTGAAATTTGACTTCATAGTGCATGTGCTTAACCATTGTGTTTCCTGAGACAAAGTAAACTTTAGGAAGTTTAAAAACGAGACAGACTGGAAAACAAGCAAACACAGAGTTCATTGAGTATATTTATATTTGAATATTAAAATCCAACATATGTAAAGACCTTCAACAAAGTAATAAGACACAGATAATTGTTCTAATAGAGAAAAAGATAATGAATTTGATTAGATAACTGGAAAAACATACAAGTGCATTCAAGCTTATCAATGTAATTATCAATCAGAAAAATACAGTAAAATACAGTAAAAATAAATACAGAAAAATACAGTAAAAATAAAGCTTTACTTTGTTCATTAAAATAGCACAATTTAACAAAAAATTAATAATAACTAGCATTGTTTGGCAAAACTGTGAAAAATAAACATTTTTATACAGTATAGTTAGAAACAACTTTTTCTGAGGGAAATTCAGCATTATTGTGAAAATTTTGAAATATGAAATTCATATCCTTCAACGCTACTAAGACACTATCTTATAGATATATACACATACAAAAAGACGCTTATGAATAACTTCATTGTTTTTAACAGTAAACAATTTCCAAAGAACTCATGTGTAACACAGGAGTATATTCAACTTGTGATAATAATAATGGTTTTTATATTTATGAATACTTTATTGTGTCACATATTGTACTAATATTTCATAGGCATTATTTTATCTAATGGAAATAAATGTCATCATCAGGTTTTATTAATGTGCCCATTAATATATGTGGACACTGAGTCTTAAAAAGGTTTACTGATTTGATTGAGATCATATAGCAAGAAAGTGAGAAATCAGGATATGCAACAGAAGCTATGCTCATCAATTCTGTGACATTCTTTGATGTGACTAAAAGAAGGTGGCTCTTGAAGTGGAAATATCAGTAAGACACATGTTCAATAAAGAAAGTAAGTTACAGTGTGCACTCTTGATCAGTATATGCTTACTGCTTTCATTGAAAAATTAACACAATCAGGCCAACAAACATGAAAAAATGCTCATCACTGGTCATTAGAGAAATGCAAATCAAAACCACATTAAGATAGTATCTCAAGCCAGTTAGAATGTCGATCATTAAAAAATCTGGAGACAACAGATGCTGGAGAGGATGCTAAGAAATAGGAACATTTTTACAATGCTGATGGGAGTGTAAATTAGTTCAACCACTGTGGAAGACAGTGTGGCGATTCTTCAAGGATCTAGAAATAGAAATACCATTTGACCCAACAATCCCATTACTGGGTATATACCCAACGGATTATAAATCAATCTATTATGAAGACACATGCACATGTATGTCCCTTGCAGCACTGTTTACAATAGGAAAGACCTGGAACCAACCCAAATGTCCACCAAAGATAGACTGGATAAAGAAAATGTGCATCCATAAAAAAGAATGAGTTCATGTCCTTTGCAGGGACGTGGATGAATCTGGAAACCATCATTCTCAGCAAACTGACACAGGAACAGAAAACCAAACACCATATGTTCTCACTCATAAGTGGGTGTTGAACAATGAGAACACATGGACACAGGGAAGGGAACGTCACACACTAGGGTCTATCAAGGGGTGGAGGGCTAGGGGAGGGATAGCAGGGGTTGAGGAGATGGGGGAAAGATAACATTAGGAAAAAACCTAATGTAGGTGACGGGGGGATGGAGGGAGCAAACAACCTTGGCATGTGTATACCTATGTAACAATCCTGCAAGATCTGCAAATGTACCCCAGAACTTAAAGTAAAATGCAAAAAAAAAAAAAAAAAAAGATTAACACAATCAGTTTTCCTATTGTGCTCCTTAAAATTTTTGTTGCTTGTTTGCAAGGGCTTAAACTAATTTTGCTTACTCTTTTATTTTCCAAGTTCCCATGAATCTGTTTCTTAAATACATCTTCTGTGTAGGTATTTTTTTTAACATAACAATTCTAGACTATTTTTTATGTTAATAAAGTTATAGATTTAAATTTTGATATATATGATTGATCTGAATTACATTATCTTATTTCATGTATTCTGGTTTTTAAAGCTTTATTAATTTGGTTTTCTAGCTTTATAACATGGACGTAGACTTTTTGTATTTGTGAATATATATAATTGTTCCCATAATCTTGTTCACATAATTTTATTATGTGTTTTAGGTATTCTAGAGATTGATTTTCTAATATAAAAAATATTCATTAATTATAAATATGTCATTTATTAATATATTTTAATATTAGTAAAATATAATAGTTAATATTAAATAATGCATTTATTAGTAATTATATAACTATAAATATAGTGTTAATATAATAAAATATTTGAATATTATAAACATTAATAAATATTTATTGATATAACTTACCAAGGATATAAAGTGTCCTTTGACTTGCATATCAGAAAAATGAAGGAAGTACTGTATTTTAACCTTCTCACTGCTTCCTTCATCCCTATAATTTTATTCATCTTCCTGTTTTTATTAGCTTTTGTTCCTCTTCTCAACTCTGCTACTTACTAGCTGTTTTGTCTGTGACTTGCACATGTGTTTTAATCTGTCTTTGACTCAGTTTCCTCCTCTATAAAATTAGAATAATAATACTTACCTATCTCATAGGTTGTTATAGGCTTTCTTTTATTATCTGTCTTATTATTATACTAATAATGCCTATTATAGTCTTCAACCTGAGATCTTAATTTATTATTTTAAGTAATTACTTCGTGCTATACAAGATGAGGAATTTAGCACATGTATTTTTTTAAATGCCTACTTATTTTTCTCCTGATTTTTGCTACTGATATTTCTGTGTTAGATATTATTTTCCTTAATATTTAAATTTTAGCTAATAGGCTTTAATGAATATGCCTTGATTTTTATTGTAAGTTAATTTATCCTCTGAGTTTTAAATATTAATCTACATTTATTTTTATGATTTTATTCATGTTTACACTAAATGGTTTATTTAAATTAATATATTTTGGAAATACAGTATGAAGTGAGGAATGAAGTTGTTTTTGTTTTCTAAAATATTAATCAGTTGTCTTAACACTAAGTATTCGATTGTCTTTATTTCTATTTATTTAAAATACTACTAATACCATATACAAAACACTTAAAATAATTTTAATATGTTGCTTAACATTTCATCCTGTTTTATTTATCTGCCTGCTTTATGCAATCATTTAGTCATTTAACATTTACCAATTGACTGCCTCCAAGATGTTACTTACTACCTAGCCAGAGGACTGGGATAGGAAGGGAGCAAAATAGAGAAAATATCTACCGTCACTGATTATTCTCTAGTAAGCTGTCTGTCATTGCAAGAGCTTAAGAGGAGAATGAAGGAGCAATATTCAAGCTGTTTGTACACAGAATCTCTGTGCTGAATTCGAGTAAGGAATGTATGCCTTCTTATGATTTCTTTCAAGTCCACACATGTATGAATAAATGTGTATGATATTTTACTGAACTGTTGAAAAACATACAATAAAATTCCTGACAAACTGGCTTTACTATGTTCCTTGGTCTATGACAACAAAAAAGTTAGCATCATACTCTTTCAACTGTTATAATTTAATGATACAATTTAGAATGTAATAATATAAATTCTTATTACTATTTTGCTTTCAGAAATTCCTTGACTATTGATGCATTTAATTTCCCAAATCAATATTAAAATGATTTTGTTACTTCCCCTCAAATGCTTTAACATTGTGATTTACATTAAAATATACTCTTTATTGATTTGAAATTTATGTCTTTACAAAATCGTTTTCCCATGAGAAGCAATGTATGTCTATACATTTGAATCTTATTTTGCCACTTGATAGATTTGTGTAATTGTATTCATATAGGTTTTGTTTATTTTTGCTGGATTTTTTTTGTTATTTCTTTTTTTCTGTTAAAAATATGAATGGAATTTTTTATTGAATCCTGTTTATTGCTAAAAGACCTATTTATTGCAAACTTTTTTGTGTGGCCACTCTTAAAATTAATTAACAACTATATTGTCAGTAAACAGTTATTTCATCTTCTCATATTTGTTTCTTATCTTATTGTCTGAACAGAGACTTCATTTAGAATATTAACAAAAGTTGTGAAGCTACTCATGTATCTTGTCTTACTCTTCATCTCAGTGAGAATGCCCCCAAAGTTTTCCTTAAGTATGATGTTTACTTTTAGTTTTAAATATCAGACTGTGATTAGAAAAATGCTTCTTAACATGTTTGTTTTCAATGGAGGCATAGTTTATGTACAATAAAGCCCCCATATCTTCATAGTTCAATTATGTAAATTTTTAAAATTGTACACAGCTATGTATCTACTATCCCTCAAAAGAATACAAATATTTCTCTCTTCCATAAAGTTTTCTTGCTCCACTGTTTCATCAATTCCTCATACTTTACAGAGAAATCACCTTCTGATTTCTGTTGCAATAGATTTGTTGTGCCTATCTTTTTAATCATGTGAGTGGAATCATATTACATACTTTGTGTGTGTGTGTGTGTGTGTGTGTGTGTGTTCATGTGTGTGTGTATGTGTTTGGCTTCCACCATTCATTGTATTTTTGAGATTTGTTCCTTTTTTTTAACATTAATCAGCAGCTTGTTCTTTTTTCTTACTGAATAGTATTTTATCACATGGCTATACCGTAATTTATGCATCCTTTCTTCTGATGATGGATATCTGAGTTGTTTTCAATTCTCACCATTTTACAACTTTAGATAAGGCTGCTATGAACTTTCTTGTACAAGTCTTTTGTGTAGACGTGTTTTTATTTTGGTGGTAAGAAGGGAATTCTAAGAATGAAATTGAAGTGACAGTTAACATTAAATGAAACTGCCAAATTGTTCTCCAATGTGAGAACAATATATGGTAGTCTCAGTTGTTCCACATCCTCACCTATATTTAATGCTGTCAGCATTGACTGAGAGCTCATAGACTAATGATGATAAGGTTTCTCTACTTAATGGCCATTCATATGCCCATGCTTTCATTGTCTTTTCAAATTTTTTGCCCATATTTTATTGTTATTATTGTTTTTAAGGTTGAGTAGGAAAATGTCTTTGTATATTCTAGATACAATTCTTTTGTCAGATATGTATTTAACAGATATTTTCTTTAAATCTGTGGCTTACCTTGCATTTTCTTAATGGTGTCTTTTAATGAGTAATTATTTTTAATTTTGTAAGTCCAACTTATCACTTTTTTCTTTCATGATTGGTGCTTTTTGTAGCCTATGCAGGACATCCGTGCCTGCACTAAGATGATGAAGAGATTTTTCTTGCATCCTTCAGAAGCTTTATGGTTTTTGGTTTTGCAAGTTTGTTTATCTAACTGCTTTATACAATCCTTTAGTCATTTAACATTTATCAACTGAGTGCCCCCAATAAACTACTTACTACCTGGCCAGAGGACTGGGATAGGAAGAGAAGCAAAAAAGAGAAAATATTTGCCCTCAATGATTATTCTCTAGTGAGGTGCCTATCATTGTAAGTGCTAAGAGGAGAATGGAGGAACAGTTTTCAAGCTGTTTGTACACAAAATCCCTGTGTTGAATAAGGAACGTGATTTCTTTCAAGTCCACACATATATGAATAAATATGTATGATGTTTTACTGAGCTGTAGATTTCCCCTACACTGTTCTCATGGTAGTGAATAAGTCTCATGAGATCTGACAGCTTTATAAACAGGAGTTCCCCTGCACAGGCTCTCTTGCCTTCCATCATGTAAGATGTGCCTTTGCTCCTCATTCGCCTTCTGCCATGACTATGAGGCCTCCCCAGGCATGTGGAACTGTGAGTCAATTAAACTTCTTTCCTTTTTAAATTACCCAGTCTCAGATATGTCTTTATTAGCAGCATGAAAACAGATTAATACAGTAAATTGGTACTGATAGAGTGGGATATTCCTATAAAGATACCTGAAAATGTGGAAGCGACTTTGGAACTGGGTAACAGGCAAAAGTTGGAACAGTTTGGAGGGCTCAGAAGAAAACAGGAAGATGTGGGAAAGTTTTGAGCTTTCTAGAGACTTGTTGAGTGGCTTTGACCAAAATGCTATGATAGTGATATGGACCATCATCTCCAGGCTAAGGTGGTCTCAGATGGAGATGAGGAACTTGTTGGGAATTGGAGCAAAGGTGACTCTTGTGTGATGTTTTTAAGCAAAGAAACTGGTGGTAGAGATTTGTGGAATTTTTAACTTCAGAGAGATGATTTAGGGTACCTGGCAGAAGAAATTTCTAAGTGGCAAAGTGTTAAAGAGGAAGCACAGCATGAAAGTTTGGAAAATTTGCAGCCCGATGAAGCACTAGAAAAGAAAAACCAATTTTCTGGAGGGAAATCCAAGCCTGTTGCATAAATTTGCATAAATAAAAAGGAGCCAAATGTTAATCATGATGACGACGGGGAACATGTCTTCAGATCATGTCAGAGACCTTCTCAGTAGCCCTCTTATCACAGGCCCAGAGGTTTAGGAGAAAAAATTGGTTTCCTGGGCTGGGCCTCATGCTGAGTACAGCCTAGGGCCTTGGCGCCCTTCTCAGTTGCTCCAGCTGTTGCTAAAAGGGGCCTAGTTAGAGCTCAGGTCGTGGCTTCAGAGGGTGCAAGCTCCACGTTTTCACAGCTTCCATGTAGTGTTGAGCTTGTGGGTTCACAGAAGACAAGAATGGAGGTTTGGGAACACCACCTAGATTTTAGAGGATGCATGGAAATGCCTGGGTGTCTAGGGAGAAGTTGGCTGAAAGACTGGGGCACTCATGAGGAGACTCTGCTAGGGCAGTGCAGAAGGGAAGTGTGGGGCTGAAGTACCCACGCAGTGTCCCCACTGGGGCACTGCCTAGTGGAGTTGTGAGAAGAGGGCCAGCATCCTCCAGACTCCAGAGTGGTAAATCCACTGACAGCTTGTACCATGAACCTGAAAAAGCTGCTGACATCACTGCCAGCTATAAAGGCAGCTGGGAGGGGCAAAGCCACAGATAGAGCTACCCAAGACCATGGGAACACACCTCTTGCATTGATGTGACCTGGATATGAGACAAGGAGTCAAAGAAGTTCATTTTGGAGCTTTAAGGTTTGATGACTGCTCTATTGCATTTCAGACTTGTATGGGGCCGTTAGCTCCTTTGTTCCTGACAATTTCTCCCATTTGGAATGGGTATATTAAGGCAGTGCCTGTACCTACATTGTATCTAAGAAGTAACTAACTTGCTTTTGATTTTACACGCTCATTGATGGAAGAGACTTGCCTTGTGTCAGATGAGACTTTAGACTTGAACTTTTGAGTTAATGCTGGAATGAGTTAAAATTTGGGGGGACAGTTTCAAATTGTGATGACATGAGATTTGGAAGGGGCCAAGGCTGGAATGATATTGTTTGGCTGTGTCCCCACTCAAATCTTACCTTGAATTGTAATAATTGTCACATGTCAAGGGTGGGGCCAGATGAAGGTAATTGAATCATGGGGGCAGTATCCCCCATATTGTTCTCATGGTAGTGAATAAGTCCTGTGAGATTTGATGATTTTATAAATAAGAGTTCTGCTGCACAAGCTCTCTTGCCTGTCACCATGTAAAATGTGCCTTTGCTCCTTATTCTTTCTCTGCCATGATTGTTAGGCCTCCCAGCCATGTGGAACTGGGAGTTAATTAACCCTCTTTCTTTTATAGATTACCCACTCTTGGGTATGTCTTTAGCAGTGTGAGAATAGACTAGTACATCTGGTCATATCTTTGTCCCTGTGATTAACCAAACAAAGCCAAACGTTACTGGAGGATGTACCTGAAAGAAATTCTTAGAGTAGGTTTCTTAAATGGGATCACTTATCTCCTTGAGTAGCTGAAGTTTTAAGTTTTGATGAAGCCCAAATTATTAATTGAGTTTTCTTTTCAGATTATTATTTTTTTTTGAGAATTGAACAGCAGCTCTTTAAAAATAAGCCAAAATGCAAGAAACATTTTGCCCCAAGTGAGCATTTTCAGACTGGCTTTGCTTTCCTGACTAAAGCAATGGTTCTCAGCAGATGTCCAGGAAGCCAGCGCCTCTCTGTTGAGGTCAGGCATGGAGAGAGCCCCCTGAAACCCAGCCATCCTCAGTGATTTGAGGCTGGTTGGGCCAGGCCCTGGACCCTGGAGTTAGACCTGGCTCACCTGGGCAAAGGCCTCAAACAGGGGCAGGTTGAGCCACTTGAGTAAGGCGAAGGACTTGGCACAACGGGCCACCTCACCGGAAGTCAGGTTGGGTGCGAGGGACCAGATTAGTTATTTTTAAGCCTGGATGGTGGCTCACACCTATAATCTAAGAAATTTGGGAGGCTGAGGCAGGCAGATTGCTTGAGGACAGGTGTTCCAGACTAGCCTGGGCAATATGACAAAACCCCATCCCTATCCTGAAAAAACATGTAGAAAATTTAGGTAGGCTTATAGTCACAGCTACTTGAGAGGCTGAGGTGAAAGAATTGCTTGAGCCCAGCAGATGGAGGTTGCACTGAGACAAGATTGTATCTCTGCACTCCAGCCTGGGTGACAGAGTAAGACTGTCTCAAAAAAAAAAAAAAAAAAGAAAGAAAAAATGTACTTTTGGGTATTTGTTAAGACATCTTTGTCTTACAAAGGAGTTCCCAAAATATTTAAATATGTTGTTGTCTAGGAGTGCTATACTTTTTGAATTTTATATTTAATCTGCATTTTATCTTGAACTAAAATTTATATATGATGTGAGGTAATGATTACAGCACCACATGTTGAATTGGCTTCTTTGCCCTTTAAATTGCTTTGAATTATTCATCAAATATTATTTGATTATCTTTGCTTGAGGTCGTTTCGGCACTTTCTTTTAAGCCGCATTCCTCCATTTGTTTATATGTATGCTAATACCACACTCACTAAAACATATAATAAGTTATTTAAATATCACTTAAAAACAAATTTTATAGTAAAACTTTAAGACCTCTAAAACTGTCCATCTTTTTCAAGGAGATTTTGACAAATTTAGCTTCTTCATATCTTTTCTTTTTTTCTTTTCTTTTCTTTCTTTCTTTCTTTCTTTCTTTTTTTCTTTTTTTCTTTCTTTTTTTTTTTTTTTTTTTTTTTTTTTTTTTTTTTTTTTTTTTTTGAGTCTCGCTCTGTCACCCAGGCTGGAGTGCAGTAGTGTGATCTTGGCTTACTATTATATCTCCATCCCATGTTCAAACAGTTCTCCTGCCTCGGCCTCCCAAGTAGCTGGGTTAACAGGCACTCACCAATATGCCTGGCTACTTTTTGTGATTTTAGTAAAGACAGGGTTTTACCATGTTGGCCAAGCTGGTCTTGAACGCCTGACCTCATGATCTGCTTGCGTTGGGCTCCCGAAGTGCTGAGATTACAGGCATGAGCCACCATGCGTGACCTGGTTCTTTATATTTATATATAAAATGTTAGTTTACCAATTTCTACTGGAAAGCTCTGATGATATTTTTATAGCTATAGCATTTTATTTTTTTAAATTGGATATAATTACCATATTTAAATTTTTTCTTCTTTCTACATGTAAGAATGATATTCTTCTCCTTTTTTTAAATTATGTAACCTTTCTCAGGAATGCCTTATAGTTTTTAGTATATTAGAGTTCTACATGTTATTAAATTTGGTCTTAAGTAGTTTACATATTCCTGTGCTATTTATTTTTAATTTACTATTTCAACATTTTTTTTAGTGTATTGAAATATAACTTATTTTACTTATTAAATTTAGTATTTTTGTAGATTCTTTTAGAGTTTCTTCATAGAAATCATGCTTTCTGTGAGTTTTATTTCTCATATTCAAACCTTTATACATTTTATTTCTTTTTTATATCTTACTTAATTTGATAGAATCTCTAGTATGAAAGTGAGTAGAAGAGATCTTGAGTGTATATCTTTTGCCTCATTCTGTTTTTAGGCTTAGGGCAAAAGCACTTATGACTTCACCATTAAAAGTGCTTTTTTATATGTGCCTTTTATCAAGTTTAGGAAGTTTTCTTCAATTACTAGGTGGCTGAGTGATTTAATCATAAACAGGTGTTGGATTTTGTCAGAAGACTTTTTCTGCTTCTAGTAAATGGTAACATATTTTTCTTCTTGATTCTATTAATGTGATGAATTACATTTATTGATTTTTAAATCTAAAATTATGTTTGCCTTTCTGGACACATTCCACTGGACATGATTTTTTTATTATTAATAACTTTTATATTGCTGAATTTGATTTGCTTAAACCTTGCAAGGATTTTATATTTCATGAGGGATATTGGTCTGTATTTTTTTGCTTTAATGTCTTTGTCAGCCTTTGGTTTTGCTGTAAATTCAACCTAATGAAATAAAATGAGTTTTCTCTCCATCTTCATTTTCTGAAAAAGTTCGTATTAGTATTAGTTCCTCTTTGAATGTTTAGTAGTATTCATGGAGGAAACCATCTGTGCCTATTTTACCTTTTGGGAAGGCTTTGGAATTTATTCAGTTTCAGTTTATTTTAATAAATTATTTTTGTTGAATACCTTTATTCATTTTATCTACATTACTAATTTATTTCAGTAAAGTAATATCTAATATTAATTTTTGTGCCTATTGGACATGTAGTGATAGCCCATTTTCATTTTTGATATTAATTTATACTTTTTCTGTTTATTGATTATTTTTGCTAAGTTTATCACTTACAGTAAGCATTCTAAAGAACCAAATTGTGACTTTGTCAATTTTATCAATTATTATCTGTTTTCTACTGTTGTATTTATTTCTTTTTCTCTACTTACCATGGGTTTATTTTGCTCTTTTTTCAGCTAACATTTTTAGGTGAATGCTTAGATCATCATCCACAAACTACATCCCACAGGCCAGACACCTGCTTTTAAGAATGAGGTTTTATTGGAATGTAGATATACTCATTCATTTATGTACTATTTATGGCTGTTTTGTGTCACAATGGCAGAGATGAATAGTTGCTGTAGAGACCATTGTCCATAATTCTAAAATGTTTTCTGTCCAACTGCTTAATAAAAAATATGACAATCACTAGCTTAGATTATTAATTATATAAATTTCTTTTCCATTATAAACCTCTAGAGATTTGAAACATCCTTTAAGCATCACCATAATTACATCTGTGCTTTTATTTTTATTCATTTCAAAATGTTTTCTCATTTCTCCTTTCTTCTTTGACTCTAAGGTTATGTAGCTATCTATGGCTCATTAATTAAGCCATGGCTTAATTAATCTATGTAAATTAATCTATGGCTCTAAATTTACAAATAATTAAGAATTTTGTCATTTTTTGTTTCTAATTTTGTGTTTATTTCAGATACAATATGCACAGAATCATGATTTCAATTCTTTGAAATTTATTAGGATGTGTAACCCAGTATAATGTCTATCTTGATCTATATTACATATACACTTTAAATGAATACATTTTCTGCAGGTGTTAAGTGTAGTGTTCTATAATTTTCTGTTTGGTCAAGTTGATTGATATTGTAGTTCAAATTTTCTACATGTTTACTTGGTTTTTGTCTACCTATTCTATCAGTCAACAAAAGGAGGGTATTAACATATTCAAATATGATTGTGGATATGTCTATTTTTCTATTTAAATCTGTCAATTTCTGCTTTCTATTTTTAAAAACTATATCGTTAGATTCATGTACACTTGGGATTTTTCATGATTCTTTGATTAACTGGTACTTTATTATTGTAAATTGTTTTTTTATCTCTGATGCTATTTCCCATTCTGAGACTTACTTTGACATATAGCCAAACTAGCTTTATTATGATTTTTGTTCGCATACTGTATCTTATTCCATACATTACTTCCAGCCTATCTGTATCTTCTTATAGGTATAAATATTTATCTCATATATATATGATAAATATTTGAAATGTGTGCCTTTTAAGAACAATATAGTTCGATCTTTTTTGTTTGTTTATTCTTAATAATTCCCTCTGAAAATTTCTTTCATATAATTGGAGTACTTAGCTCATTTACATTTAATGTTTAATGTTGATATTGTTTGGTTTAAGTCTCCCGTCTGGCTGTTTATCTTTTAATTTTTTTAGGGACAGGGTCTTGCTATGTTTCCCAAGCTAGCCTGAAGTGATCCTCCTGCCTCAGCCTCCCAAAGTGTGGAGACTAAAGGCATGAGTAAATGAGCCCAACCCTGGCTATTTGATTTTATGTATTTGCTTTGTTGCTATTGTTGTCCCTGAGATTCTTATTTCTTTTTCTTTTGTTGCAATCATGTATTTTTTAGTATTTCATTTAAAATACTTTATTCATTTCTACCTATGCCTCTTTATTTATCTAGTTTTTAGTGGTTGCCCTAGAGACAAGAATATGTATGCTTAAATTATAAAAGTCTGTCCTAAAATAATGTAATGCAACTTTACACAAAATGTAAAAATCTCTCAATGCTGTAATTTCATTTAGTACCTCATTCTGTATTTTTGTGATATATTTACGACTACATATGGTGAAATTCCATAATATAATGCTATTATTATTCTTCTGCCTGGAGAACTTACTTCAGCACTTTGCGTAAAGTAGGTCTTATACATCATTTGACATGTTAATTGGACTCAGAATTTTATACATGTTCTTATAATTATAAAATAATGTGGTCTTAGCATAGCCTGACTTATCTGTATTACATGCACATATCTAAGTGGAAGGATTATAGGGATATGATTGAAAACATTCAGAACACCTAGACCAAAATCCAGAAGGACTAACCAAACTATAAGCGTAACCAAATGACCAAATATTTAAGTTCAGATATTCAGACCAAATATCTAAGTTCTACGATTAGTTACTGTCAGCATCCATGTCAATTCAGTTTTACTGCTAAAGGCATGTCATCAGAACTGACAGTCAGTGATGATGCTTGGAGGCATAAGAAGGAAAGGTTCAATGATTACAGTATCTGCTGCATTCCAGTTTTATATATCTTATCTCATAAAAGTTAATTTGGTTATCAGAACAACCTGAAATACAAGTTTTATCACTGTTATTTTACAGGTAAAACAAGTATTTGTGGTAGAGCATATGGCTAGAAAGGACCCCAGCTGGTAAGTATGAGTGTAATAAGCATGACCCAAACCCTGAATTAGGAGGTTGAGTAGATTTCAGAATAATTAAGGAAACCAGTATGACTCCATCTCACGCCATCATGTGAACTTGGCACACCACATGTCAGGTGGGGCCTGGAGTAAGACCATAGCTTAGTAGTCACGTAATTGCCTAGAGCTAAGACTAGAAATTGCAAGCGAATTGTATTTCCTGATGAGGATGTGGATTCCAATGTCTTACCTTACTTTTTCACATCCATTCCAGGAAATGGGTAGCACTAAATGAATACATCAGTGCCTGTGCACAGTAGGATTGTCAAAGGTGGGAATGACAAAATATAAGCAGGATGTAGACTGTTCAGTTATTCTCTATTGTAGGAAACAAAACAACACATCATTGCTGGGTAAGTTTTCACTAATGGAACTCTTGCCTGCTTTTCCAGATCATCACAGAATATTGGCAGAATGTTCGTTATGTTTCTAATAGGATAAGTCATCATCAATACTGAAAGCAGAAATTGTGCCCTTCTGCTGTTGCTCACCTAAAAGCTATGCTACCATTTGAATCTCTTTCTACTAGTTATATCTGTTATACATAGAGTAAAAATGCTCATTCTCTTCCTCTTATCCCCTTCTTCCCCCAAAATTCCTTTATTTATTCAAAAACATAATTTACTATCGGACTTTTTGCCTGTAGTTTAATCAATTATCTTTATTATTAACCTTTTTACTATGGGTTCTGTTTTCTCGTTCTTTTATACTTTCTATGTTATCCCATGAGAGATATTTTTCCTTAATTATAATCAGCTTAAGTCACTCTATCATAATATACATTTTTATTAGATATAATTAGAAAATATAAATTAAAAATTCTAGGAATCCAAATAATAGATTTTCCATGGTACTGTTCAAGGTGAAAATGAAAGTCATTTCTGGGTATGAGGGCCAAAGCAACTTGGGCAAAGAAACAGTGAGATGCTGAAGTTGTCTTGCATGTTTATTAGTGTAATGAATCACATTTATGAAAGCATTACAAAGTTATAAGCAGTTATAATGTAACAGTGCAGAGTGGTCCATTCGAGATATTCAATATATAACTATTTTATTACTGCAGTGGACCAACATTACAATTAACTAAGGAAACAGGCTACATAAAAGTTATTTCAAAACCAAAAAAAAATGAGCGACTTTCTGGACTACTTTAAAAGTGCATTCTCATAAGCCACAAATTATTGTACAGCTATCAAAACATTGTACATAAACCCAAAAAGGCATTCTTTCCACAACACTATTTAAATCACATAGAACAAATCTTGAATGGGATGGAGCATTTTGGCCTAAGAGCTATGCACAATAAAGAAATTCAAGTCTAAAAAGTGCAAGAATGGTTTCATGCATTTAGCAATATCTCTGTCAATAAGATCTTGCTATCTAGTCTGTTGATCATTTTCCATTTTACCCAAGAATCAATCTCAGTCAGTGATGCATGTCTACCTCTGTGCTGGTTCTCCTAAGCTTCAGTTCCCTCCGCCAGCATAAATCTCTGCAGATGGATGACAGCAAGTTACCTTGTCTCTTATCTCCCTGTTTTGCACACTCAAATGCCTTCTCTTGTCTTAAATGGGAAAGCTATGATGACAGATTATAAGGACATGATATCATTTTGTAATTTTACATCATTATTTCCAAGACTCTTAACATTTATCTGCATAGAAGTGCTCTTTGAAGCAATTGCTTGCTTTTAGCATCGACTCAACTATTTCTTTTAAAGAGTGGAGAAAATTCCAGGATTCATTAATCTTCAAACACATTTCTTAAAAGCTTTGTGTTCAGCACAATCCTAAGTATATTTTGAAGCATTTTCTTCTTACCTTAGAAACCTTTTAGTGTTTAAGAAAAATATAATCCATAGCTACTCTTCCTACATAAACTTTAAATCAATAAAATGCATGTGTTTAAAGTTGATATCCCCAAATATTTAATTTTATAAATAACATTATTTGTATATTGCAGTTTTTTTAAATTTTCCAAAAATTTACTTATAAAGCAATACTAGTTCATTTTAATACTTAAACAAATTATGAAATATCAATCCTCATGTTGGTTAAAAATATTATGTATGTAGGACGGTGACTTAACCTATGTAATACATTTTTCTATTTATTATAAAGTTGTTCTCCCAAAATATCATTGTGCCTAAAGGGTTATTGAGGCTCTAGAAATTAGTGTTCTGATGTTAAACTTACTTATTAAGTACTTTACCCTAAATATATACATGGTACTGGCAGTGATGAGTGAACATATTCAATCTTAGAAATTAATTAATATGCTTTTGGCTTCCATAAAGCACACACTATTTACTAATTAAAAGTTCACCACTGGAACTCACTTTTCATTTGCCACATAAGATCAAATATCTAATGATGATTCTGAGCTATTAGTAGTGGGAGTACCTGGCTGCTTCAACTAAGGGAAGACTCAGGCCTTGTTCTGGGTCTGACTCTTGTAGGTACCACTTTTTCAAGATTCTTTCCAAGAATAGGACCTAAATCTTGCTCACTACATGAGACTTCTATCTAGGAATCTGTTTCCTGTGCCTCTTTATCGTTCTCTGCTGGAAGGTAGTATTGTGTGATACTTTAAGCAAGCTGTTGAGACAATCATGTAAAGTGAACAACTGAACAAGGCTTTCTGTACTTTTGCTGTAGTAACAGGGCAAAAAGCCTCTTTCCTCAGTCTTAGCCCTAGATACTTAGCATATTCAAGCAAAGATGTTTTATGACCTCTGATACGGTTTGGCTATGTATCCCCACCCAGATCTCACTTTGAATTGTAATAATCCCCATGTGTTGTGGGAGAGACCCAGTGGGAGGTTATTGAATCATGGAGTCAGGTTTCACCATGCTATTCTCCTGATAGTACGTTTCACAAGTTCTGATGGTTTGACAAAAAGGAGTTCCCCTTCACGTGATCTTTGCCTGCCACCATGTAAGATGTTCCTTTGCTCTTTCTTCATCTTCCACCATGATTGTGAGGCTTCCTCAACCATGTGGAACTGTGAGTTAATTAAACCTCTTTCCTTTATAAATTACCCAGTCTTGTATATGTCTTTATTAGCACGGTGAGAATGGGATAATACAATATCAGTATTAAAGGAAGAGTGGGTGTGGGATTGAATGGAGTGGAGATGCCTAGCTCAAGTTCTCTGGTCCTTAAGCCAGTAATTGGGGTAGGAGGTATTATCTGGCCCTCTTCGCCTATACTGATAACTGCCTCCCTTCTGAAATGTCAATATAATTATCAACTCTTACCAGTAATTTGAACCCAAAGGAAGCAATGTCTTCAGTAACACAATTAGAGAATTAAAAATATTTCTTAGGTCTCTGATAATAAAACTCTCTTTTTATTATATAAACTATATTTCAATTTTTGGGCATTCCATATTAAATGTATTTTTATAAAGCAGTAAGTAATTGGCTTTTGCCACCTTGCTATCCTACAACCAACTTTTAAATTTTGTAAAGGCTGGATCTGTGTTTTATACGGTATATAGCCTCAAGTTATCTGTCTTACTTTTTCATTTTTTGCTGTGGGACAGTATGCATTTTGTTTCGTGAGACAAATTACAAATCATAAATAGTTCTTTATCTTTGCTTATGTATTTATTCTCCTTACATTCTTTAAGTCTTGAGTGTTTTTGTTTTCTGTTCATTTAGAAGCCATTTATTCCTACACTATTTTCTCCATAAGCTGATTAATATATTTAGAGATAAAAACAACTCTGCAATATTCAACTCCATAGCTTTCCAAATGAAGTAATTAATGGATCCTAAAATTGGGTTACTTAATGTGATTGTTCTCCCTACATGCATCGAGGTCAGTTAGATAGGGAGTTTTTACCTCATTTTGAACAGGAAGATGCATTAATTTCTTAGGACCAAGCTGAAATTATTATCTCAAACCAACACACTTATAATATTATACTACTATAATATTAGTAAATATTTCCATGGCAATGTAACTGCCCAGTGGATTCACTTTGCCCACTGCCTAGACAGAGCCACTTTATCAAAACAAGGGAATTTTAATTGAGAAAGAGTTTAATTCATGCAGAGCTGGCTGTGCAGGAGACTGGAGTTTTGTTTTTACTCAAATCAGTCCCCCTTAAAAACTTGGGGATTGGAGTTTTAAGGATAATTTAGTGGGTTGAGTTTCGAAAAGTGGGGAGTGCTGATTGTTTGGGTCAGAGATGAAATCATAGGGAGTCGAACCTGCTGAGTACGTTCCTGGGTGGAGACCACAAGACCAAATGAAGCAGTTTATTGAGCTGGGTGGTGCCAGCTGATCTACTGAATACAAGGTCTAAAAAATATCTCAAGCACTGATTTTAAGTTTTACAATAGTGATGTTATTATCCCAGTGGCAATTTGGGGAGATTGAGAATCTTGCACCCTCCAGCTCCATGACTCCTAAACCATAATTTCTAATCCTGTAGCTAATTTGTTAGTCCTGAAAAACCAGTCTAGTCCCCAGGCAGGAAGGATATTGTTTTGAGAAAGGACTGTTACCATCTTTCCTTCACAGTTAAACTATATACTAAGCACTTCCCAAAGTTAGTTCAGCCTACCCCCAGGAGGGAACAAGGACAACTTGGAGGTTAAAAGCAAGATGAAGTTAGTTAGGCTGGATCTCTTTCACTGTCATAAGTTTTGCAAAGGTGATGTTAACAATAGTAGCCCAGTATAGCCCACCTCCCATAGCAACCCTAAGAGGTTAGGATTACAAAATTCATGTGTGTCACTAATTAGGAAACTGAGAGCAGGAACAGTTAAGGGACCTACTCAAGGTTAATAGGCTGGTAAAGATTTCTGAGTTTAAGCACAGAACTCTCTCCTGTAACACCCAGCTGCTTTTGGTGATGGCAGCATTTTGTTTTTGTATATGCAATATGATACTTTCCTTTGTAAGAAGTGGAAAAGACCGGATCAAAGACTTATTTAACTAAAGTACAGTTATCTCATTAGCAAATTTAGTTTCTTTTCTGTAATATAATAGTTATGTAAAAATAAACCAACCACCCAGGGACAAACCATCTGCTCCTTAATCAGGTGTGTTCTTGTTTAAATGAGAGTCATCAGTGTAGAGGTGACGCAAGGGGGAAAATCAGACTTGTTAAAGACTCTAAGCTATAACAGAAATGGAAAGATAAATTATTCTGGTTAAGTTGTATAAAGTTTATACTTAGGTCTCAGTAAAGTGTAGGGGAAAATAAGGCTTTTTTTGGCAAAAATTCAAAGACTACACAAATCTTTGTATATTGAAAAAAGCCTTTTCTGGCTATCCAAATTTTCACAGATGTCCTTTATCTGAATAAGTCCATTCCATTTTTTCCCCTAAATTTGAACATTTGCTTCTTATTGCTTTCCCTACTGGCATGCAAATATATAAAGCTACAATATTTCCAGCATTCAAAAATGGCAATCTCTCCCCTTCTCTCTCTCTGATACACAAATGTATACACCACACACACACCCACACACACACAGCTAATAAAGGAGAGGCTGAGCTAATTACTGTTCTTTTGTGTCCAAAGTTAAATTAATTTTGACCTCAGGCTCACAGGTACATGCAAAATGTAATCCTTAAACAGCACCAACACTGGGCTGAATTTTTGTTTTCAGGTGCCTCAGTTCTTCAGAAGTTCTCAGAGATATTCATTATAGTGGTGATGGTAATGTGAGGAGCAGGGTTGTGCTCATGCCATAAAAGTATTTAAAGATATGTGAAAAAATATGTACCAGGACTAACAAGTCTACCTAACATTTTAGTCTTTGAAAACTTGCAATTCTGGAAGGGTAAATTTTTGTTCTCCCTTCTACTTTGAGACAATACTGGCATTAAAAAGAAACAAAATTTGCTGCTCTATAATTAACTCAGCACAGCACATTCCTCCCTACTATTATAGCTTTCTACAACTTTGTTTCCAACTTCCTTCCCTTCTTCCTCAGTTACCTCCTGATATGGTTTGGCTATGTCCTCACCCAAATCTCATCTTGAATTCTCACGTGTTGTGGGATGGACCCAGTGGGAAGTGGGGGCAAGTCTTTCCTGTGCTGTTCTCATGATAGTGAATAAATCTCACAAGATCTGATGGTTTCAAAAAGAGGAGTTCCCCTGCACAAGTTCTTTCTCTTTGACTGCTGTCATCCATGTAAGATGTGACTTGCTCCTCCTTATCTTCTGCCATATTGTGAGACTTCCCCAGCCACGTGGAACTATAAGTCCAATTAAACCTCTTTATTTTGCAAATTGCCTGATCTCGAGTATGTCTTTATCAGCAAGCTGAAAATGGGCTAATATAACTCCCCATCTCTCTCTCTGTCTTTCTTCTCCTTCCCTCCTCACCTGCCTCTCTTTTTTGTCTAATGAAAATCATTTCTGAGTTTAAGTCTGGGTGATTCAACCCATAATATCACCAGTGTCTGAGATCACACAGACTTTGGGTGATCTCAGCCACTGGTGATATTATGTGAAAAATTAGGAGAGAAACATTTTGCGATTTTTTTCTGTAAAAGAATGAAAACATCAGAGCAGCACACAAAATTTTGACAGAATTTTACTTTTGATATTTCCTAATTTGTCATTTCCTCCTTCTAACCATATTGTATTTGGCTACAACTTTCTCTAGATAATGGTTTATAGGATAACACTTTGTATTCATACATATTCAGAGATATATTTGGGAGAAAGTGTAAGAAAAATATTAGTTTAAGAAGGAATGAAAACACAATATAGCACACCTATGTAATAAAACAAGGTACTGGCTGGGTACAGTGGCTCACACCTGTAATCTCAGCACTTTTGGAGGCTGAGATGGGTGGATCACTTGAGGTCAGAAGTTCGAGACCAGTCTGGCCATCATGATGAAACCTGGTTTCTACCAAGAAATACAAACATTAGCTGTACATGGTGACATACGTCTGTAGTCCCAGCTAGTCAGGAAGTTGCAGTGGGAGAATTGCTTAAACTTGGGAGGCTGAGGTTGCAGTGAGCTGAGATAACGCCACTGCAATCCAGCCTGGGTGATATAGTAAGACCATGTCTCAAAAAAAGAAAAAAAAATGAAAAAAGAATCATAATTCAAGGCCAAAAGCCTCCAGAATTCCTCAAAATCTCAAAAAAAAAAAAAAAAAATCCAGACAAAACAGAAACAAAACACTAAAGGAAATTAGATATTTCCTATTTGAAACTCCATGTTTATAGTATAACATATGTAGCAAATCAGAATAATCTTATTTTATATTTTCCCATGGTAGTGGCAGGTGAAAGTGTTAGCAGTAGAACGTATCTGAGTCATGCAACACCAACATATGTTACCAGTGGCAAATCCATACAGGTTTTCAGCAACCTCAATTCTTGCCTCCTTAGAAGAAAGAATTTGACTGAAGGGCACAAGTCAGAAGGAGAGACTGAGGCAAGTTTCAAAGCAGGAATGAAATGTTATTAAAAAGCTTCAGAGCAGGAATGAAAGTAAAGTACACTTAAAATAGGGCCAGGAGGGTGACTTGAGAGATCCAGTGTGTGGTTTGACCTTTGACTTGGGATTTCATACTTTGGCATGCCTCAGGATGTTGTGTTCCTTCTCCCCTGATTCACCCCTTGGGGTGAAGTGTTGCATGCACAGTGGCCTGCCGGCACTTGGGAGGGGAGTACGTACAGTGTATTTACTGAAATTTTATAGATGCTCACTTGAGATGCTCTCCCTTTACCAGTTGAATGTCTCTAGGACATCATATGCCAGCTAAATGTGGCCATTTTGCCTCTTAATGCTCATGCTTGAGCCTACTGGCCCAACTCCTGAGATCTTATCTAGAAGCTGCTGATCACCAGTTTCAGGTGTTTCTGTTTGTTGACATACTGCCTTTCCCTGGCACTGGCTACAACCAATTATTACTCAAAAGGACAGTTTAGTAACTGCCTGACCACCTGACCATCACCTGATGGTTGTCTGATGTTCATGGTGCATGGGGGCCCTCTCCTGCCATACTCATGTCTGCCTGACTACCTGCTGTAACATTAGCATTGGCCAACAACATATGTGCAAGTATCTTTACCTTTCTCAGGAAACATTTATTTACATGGCTGCTGAAAAATAGATTCTAGGGCCTCTGAGGTAGAAAGAATGAAGTTAGGTTGACTAAATGCAAAGCAATAGACTCTCTCTTTTTTTTCATCAAACTGGGCAGAAAGACAGCAATAGAGAATGTTGTGGTGACTTACTTTTCCCCTATGGACTGTTAAAGCTATTAGATAACATTAAAGTTAAAGTAAAAACAAGTGAGTGACTGAAGACAGGATGCTAATAATAAAAAATAATAATAATAAACCTTGATAGCATTTAATGGCAAGAATGGGCCACTAAGTGCTCCCAAAGCAGTATCAACTAATTCATAACTATATAATTTTAATGAGGCAGCCTAGAGCTCAAAATAGGTGATCTGGCATTTTTAAAAATAATGGATGGACCATATAGATAGCATAATGTGATTTAGCTTTATAAATGTACAGTCCTCAAGGATTTTTCATAAGAAACTACTTCTTATAAGACTATTCTTATCATAGAAGTGAAAATATTATATTTAAAATTCATCCTGAGGTTTGAAAATGGGGTCCACTCATTAATTGGGTGAATAATTATATTCTTGAATAAGGCATGCCTTCTTTTTAACCTTCTCTTTTCATTATATCTGTAATATTTGTGAAATCTAAGTTTCTATATTTTATGTCTGCTTTTGTCACTTGGGGATATATTGCTTTTATTATGGTAAATTATAAATATGAATAGAAATATCTCTACAGTGGATAATTTACAGCAGTCAAATTTTTTGGCCTTATTTCTTCCATGAGAGAAGACTTTGTATACACTGCTAACACCAAACTTAAAATAATAGACAAAGGTGATTATGTATCATCCTCTGAGAATGCCTATTATTCATCCTTTGTATAAAAGCAAATGGCCTGAGAGGTCTTCAAGGCACAGCTGATGATAGTAGAACAGGGACAGGACAGGGAAGAAGGTCATTCTTAATCCATACCCCTTAATTCCTGGCTCACTGTCTTTGCATATGTAGGAGTTAAGTTACCTGATATGAGCAGAAGATTTATTCATTCCTTGGCTCTAGCAGGAGCAGTTCTGGTACTTGTACTTATCTAAGAAGACAATTTACTAGCAGTTTTTTAAAAGTTACATCTTTACTTCAAGTAGCTGAATTCAACCTTTTCCCTGAATGTCAATAGACACAATCTGTTGACTTAAATCCACCCACATTCACCTCGAAGATGAAGTTTACAGGATTACATCCATTCCAAGTCTCTATTTGCCCAAGCAAGTAGAAGGTAAATTTAAGAATGATTTTATTCATCTGTTCAATAAACAATTGTTAAATAAATGCTATTTATATTCTTTAGATGTTTAGAATACAATCTTTGTTTTCAAAGATGAGCACAGACTAGTGAGAAAGGCAGGTAAATAAGAAGATGACTTACATCATTAAGTGCTATGTACTGTAAGAAACCGGTAAGTAACATGCTACAGAATCATGACTCTAGCTAAAGAACTTGGGAAAGACTGTAGGTGCTTTGGCAAAGATGGCTGTCATGAGTTAAATTGAAGGGATTCCTAAGAGCCCAGATTCATGAGCTTGACATAAGTGCCTTATTATGACTATGTTAATTATGCCAGTCGTTTGAATACCACAAGTACAAATAATCAAATTCCTATGTATTTATCATTTTTGAACTTATTAGTCATATGTTTTTTATATTTCAGGCATATGAGTCCTAATTATTTTTTAGTTTATAAATTTATAAGCAAAAAATGCCATTTTTCTAGTTATTTTGCTATGATCTGAGTGTTCCCCAAAATTTATGTGTTCAAACATAATCCCCGTTGCGGTGGCATTAAGGAGTGGGACCCTATGGGAAGTAATGAAATTATGAGGGTTCTGCTCTGCTGGATGGATTTATGCTTATAAAAGGGCTGAAGGGAACTAACTTAGGCTCTTTTTTCCCTTCCTCCTTATATCATTTGAGGACACAGCCAGTATTTGCCTCTTCTGCTATGTGAGGATCCAGCAAAAAGTCCCTCATCAGACACCAAATTCCGGTGCCTTGATCCTGGACTTCCCACCCTCCAGAATTGTTAGAAAAAAAAGTATATTGATTTATAAATATCCAGTCTGTGATATTTTTCCATAGCAGCACAAAGGGACTAAGATACATATCTACCTTCTACATATTCCAGGGTGATTAATTGAAGATATGCCTAACATTTGATAGATACTAATTAACAAACTGATTTTGAAATTGGGATGAGAGATAGAGAAGAACAATAACTTGTCTCTGGTAGTTCCTATTTTATGATTTACTGATGGAAATCCAACTACACATTTTACGGATGAGAACTAATGGATGATCCTGATGGATGGATCATCCATCGGGTTCTTATCCGTAAAATGTGTAGTTGGATAAGGTGATTGTTACAGCCACAATCATGTCTTAAGTTTTATGACTATGAATGACGGTGGTGGTGGCCCATCTGGAGCAGCTGCTGTGGTGATGCTAGCTGCAGCGGGGAAGGTGTGGCCAGGACTGCATGCTTCATGAAATCAGAGGGGGCAATGAGCAGGCAGGAGCACCACCCCTTACTGAGTTAGCAAGTAGGAGTCCTGTGCTTCTGGGTACAGCTGCCGTCATCCAGCCACAGCTCTGGACCTTGGCATCCATGAACTTTCTGGGGCCCTGAAATCACCCCTGTCCCTGTAGGTTCAGAAGTGCTTACTTCTACTCCATAGCCTCTCTCTGCTCCCGGTGACCACTCCGATTTCAGAGCAAAGTTGTGGCTTAGTCCGGGCACTGTTGCAACCTTTTCAGGTGTGTGTGCATTTAGGGCAGCCCTTGCTACCTTAGCCCCCTCCAGATTTTGGGCACTGACAAGTGTGGGAAGGAGCCTGGGAGTTCTGAAGACAGCTTGACATGGTCCTGCAGGAGCCCCTCAGTGCAAACAGGCTGGATGCCATCGACGTTATGTTGGTGGTGGCAGATGGAAGATAGTTTCCTAGGTGGGAAGGAGCAGGTTCCCAGTGAAGCCCACCTTCAAGCCAGGGATAGCCTGAAGCCTGCGGACCAGGCTGCCAGTTCTGGGTGGAGTCCATGACCCAGAGGGAGAACATGTGGTAGTTTTTCCAGCCCTACCCAAGGCTGCTCATGGACTAATCAGCATGCACTACTCCCTTCTGAGCCCATAGAAACCCCAGACTCATCCAGACTCAGACACTTGTTGGATGACCTGCCTGCGGATAGGAGCTACCCACTTCAGATCTCCTCTATATTCATTAGGACTTGCCTGCAGAAAGGAGCTACCCACTATAGGTCTCCTCTTTGCTGAGAGCTGGACACTTGTTGGGACAACCTGCCTGCAGAAAGAAGCTACCTACTTCAGGTCTCCTGAGAGCTGCTATGTCACTCAATAAATCTTCTATCCAACTTGCTTACCCTCCAGTTGGCCACCTACCTCGTTCTTCCCAGACATGGGACAAGGACTCAGGTCCTGCCAAATGGTGGTACTGAAAGAGCTATAAAACAAACAGTGCCGAAACATACCTCCCACTTGCCATGTTGCAGGTGACTAGAAGGAGAGAGGGAAGAGCTGTGGGTCTTCTGGGAGTCTAGACTTTGGGGATCCCCAAGCCAAGTCTGGGACACTCTGTAACACCATCTTTTGGACTCTGCAGTTCCTGGCATCTTCAAACTTTTGGGTGCCATTGTGTTCCCCTTGTCCAACTGCTGGTGCCCACTGTGGAAGCTGCTTGTGGTACATCTGGTCCAGCTGCAGCTCAAACCCTGTGCTCACTTGCTCACACACCCCTTGCCACTCTGTACCTGGCTCACCCTTGGCAGGTGTGGAATCTGGGCCAGTAACATGACACGTGCTTCCAGAATACCAAAAGTGTTCTGGAAGTACTTTACCATAGATGCTAGGTTTTGGACTTTCACCTCAATGTAAAGACCTCCCAAATTCATTCTGCTAAAGAACAAATGATGAATGGCAAAAATTGTGAAAACTGAACTCCTTTAGTACTTTGGAAATTGAATGAAGGTTTACAACAATCCAAAGAACATTTATTCAAGGAAAACAGCTGAATCGTGGTAAAAACATCGAAACATGGGGTGATTTAATTTTCCCTTTCCCTATTCCCATCTCTGAAGATCAGCAGTATCTTTGAAAACCAATAGCTTTGCAACCGCAGTAGCTGTGGAAACCAGTACCCTGGCAACCACTGGACAAAACATGTTTAGAACTAACTAAAAGTCCCATCCCTAGAGCCTTGTCTTTATTTAACTTATATGCCGGTTCGCTGAAAAACTCCATTATTGGAACTTGTCTCTGTTTCATATGAATCAGAGCTTGCTCTGTGCCAATAGCCTTATTCTTTCATCAACCTTATTCCTTGGATGTTTGTCAAAAACAATCAGCAGCAACTGGTTAATATTTCAGTGTCTGCAGCTGTGATAACAGTTAGGATTAACAATAGGTGACTAAAAACCTTTTTAAAAATTGGCAAATGAGTTGTTCATATGGGGCTTTGCAAAGCTCTGACATATACCTGGGAGTCTAGAAGGACACATATGGCAGAATTGTGCCCCAGAAAGACATAGAAAGACAATAATTTCACCTTTGGATGACCTTGAAGATCTTACAAGCAAAATTATAAACTTCTTGATGGAGCAATGAATATGTATCTCAATACACACATAGAAGTTTTTTGGCAATGACTGAGACATTTAATAGTACAAGACATTTAATGAACAATTAAGGATTTCTAATCAATCGTGTTTTGACCACAACTAGACACATCATAGTCAGATAGTTGAGTAGTTAATAACTTGAGGATAGTAAGAGGAGAGGAACTTGCAGTAAAACACTAAATAGTACCTTTTAGCTGGATCCAGTTGAAGTCATACTAATAGTCAATATGCAAAGGAAAAGAGGTTGAGGTTCAACTTTATGAAAGCTGTGACTTGTGAAGAAGGTAATATTACTGACAACATTTTGTATTAAATTGTTCCTCTGTAAAACTAAAAGACTTTTAAATCAATGAATCATGACAAACTTATAGCCAGTGTGTATTTGGGAAGTTTAGCAGGTACTTAGAGATCATAAATACCCATAAACTGCCATCAAGGGGCCTCGCTCCAAAGCTGACACTCCGCAGGAAAAAGTTTGTTAATCAATCTCATTTTTCTTCAAATAAGTTCATTAATCAAAATAGTTTTTTTTTTTTCTAACTGGAGAATAGATGCTGCAGAATGTAGTCCTGATGTAGAAAAGAATTGCTTGATGTCCTTTTCCATTTTTGCCAGTTGACCTAAATTTAAAAAACAAAATCAATGAGATAGAGTAAGAAAAGTCTCCTCTAGCCTGTCTAGGAAGAAGATTTATGGATCAAATATTCACATGCCCTCAGACATAGTTAAAATTATTCTATTTAATCTCCTCAAAACATTGATTCCACTGAAGGAAGACACATATAGCCTGCTACTTAAGACAGTCTGAATTTTTGGTTATATCTGAAATCATGAAGATAAATGTGTCATTATATCTGGTAGATATAATGTGATAACCAAAAAATGTATATATCATACAAACAATTTAAAAGCATACTAGTAAAATTAGTAAAGTTTAATAAAGTTTTATAAATTAGTGAAATTGCTATTTCTCTTAACTTTTCGAATACTCCATACTTGTCTCTATTCTTTCAGAATTGGTGGAAAATATCAGGGTTGTATATCTGAATCATCAAGAACACAATTAGAACAGTGGAACTTTGTTGTTCACAAGATTTTACCCTCTTTAAATCTAAAAATTATTGAAATACACTGGAAATGAGCTAATAATAGGGATGAATTTAAAAAAACTGAGTAGAGTAGATAAAAATTTGTGGAGTTTTAAGGACTTTTGAGCTACACGTTATATAATCAAAGAAGTTGTATTTTGAAAGCATCTTTTGGAGTAACATAATTATGTATCTCATAGATCAACATTTCTGTTTATTTATTGTTGATTTTAGAAAAATTAGGACCCTAATATTATTCTACTGAAGCGCCTCCAGCCAGAATTAACACTGAGAAATTTATACCTATTATGAGGAAATAAGCAAATTCTGATAAAATTAAGACAGAATCTACTGTGTTCACAAGAAGTTAAATCAATGAAAGTAAAAATAAAAGATTGGCCTTTCACATGAGAGGAAAAGAAAAAAATAACTTTTAAATTAAAAAAATATATATGTTTTGTATCTGCTACCAGCTTTCATGCTAGTTGTAATGTCTTTTCATGGTTTCAATCTGTGTTCCCACCCAAATCTCATGTCGAATTCTAATCCCCAATGTTGGAGATGGGACCTGGTGGGAGATGATTGGATCATGGAGACAGTTTCTCATAAATGGGTTAGCACCATCCCCTTGGAGCTGTTCTCATGATAGCGAGTAAGTGCTCCTGATATCTGATTGTTTAAAATTGTATGGCACCTCCCCTGCCTCTCTCTTACTCCTGCCATGTAAGTCATGTCTTCTCCCACTTTGCCTTCAGTGATGATTGTATGTTTCCTGAGATCTCCCAAGAAGCCAAGCAGATGCCAGCATGCTTCCTGTATAGCCTGTGAAACCATGAGTCAATTAAAACTCTTCATTATAAATTACCCAGTCTCAGGTATTTCTTAATTGCAATGTAAGAATAGATTAATACATGTCTATATCATTTTTAAACTATAAAGTTGTATCTAATATAAATTATTGATACAACTTTTGTAAAGGAGATTCAATGAAGTTGATAACTATCCTAGGTCACACAGCTGGCAAGTATTTAAATGTAAGTCTGTCTGATTCTATTTTCTCCAGTTTTTAAATAATGCAATTATAATAACAATCCAAATAGGGAAGTGCATGCCAACGTTTCTGCATGCATTATTTCATTAATCTTTATAATAACCATATGAGGTACAGGAATTTTGAAAAGTTAGACATAAGTTGTTCTATTTGAGTCCAATGCCTGAACTCTTCTTACCATATCATCTAGTTTTCCTAAAAACCCTGAGCTTTATTGGAGTCTGGTATTCTACTTTATATAAACATTCTTTCCAATATAGTTATATTAAATAATTGTATTAGAAATCTGTGTAATCAACATGTGTAGAACAGCTGCTATGTCCATAACATTGCAGTGGTGCTCAGTCCACTTTTTTGTTTGTTTATTTTTCTTTCTGTCATAGAAACCATGTAATTAGATTGCAGAATCTTTATTTGTTTGTTTTTATTTATCTTTTTTGTTGCCTAATGAATTGGGATCATACAGAGTGTGAGTAGGAAGAGTAGGAAGAATCCCACAATCACGAAATATATAGGCTTATAAAAAATTGGACAAGTATACATTATTCCTTACTTTCAAAATTATTTTCTTCCAGGAAATTATAATCTTTCTATAGGTTAGAAGAAAGATCACAATTACAGTCTCATAACACTTACTGAACAGCTATGTGTCTGAAATATGTGGATCAGCATTCATAGAGTTTGATGAACTTCAGTAAAGTGCGATCATATGTGAGTATAGAAGTCATTTGATAAATTGATGGTATAACTAGATGTAAATATAGGTAAATCTATTGTTATTTAGAGGAGTGACTGCTTAAATCTGGGTCAGCATTCAAAGAAGTTGCCTTCTTAGCTTATTTTTAAAATAATAGAAACTTTTCCAAGGAGACAAAGTTGAAGAGGATTTTTAGATGTCGCCTAGTATCTGTAGTAACAGCTGGTATTGGAAAGTATAGATCATATTCTGGAATCAGAAAGACACGAGGGGTTGTTTGGCATTTGGAAAAAGTGATTTGAAAAGAGAGAAGGCGTGGTCTTCAATGTTATATTATGAAATTTGGAATATGTTCCAGAGACATGTAATATTGGTTATATTTTAGCAACAGTGTAGTGGCTGTATAAAACATTTGGTTTAAATATTAATATAAAGGTGGGGGAGATTGGAGTCAGAGAGGTTAGGTGAGATACTGCCATAAGGAACCTGTTAAGAGAAAATAAAAACTTAGACCACCTTTAGCCTTGAAATAAAGGACATAGAGGACGTCTGTAGAAGGTCTGTGTTTGGGAGAAATGTAGAAATCCTTTTTTAAATATAATTAACAGAATGTATGATCTATTGGCAACATTCAGTGGAGAGTTCAAGAACAGAAAAGTAAATTTGAGGCCCATATCTGTTCATAATTGTATATGCTCTAAAGAATTGAAGCTAGTCAACACATAGCCAATAGCAGGGAGGGTTTGTAGAATAGCTAAGAAAAGAAGAGGGTCAAGAAACAAAGAAATCTTTTTTTTTTTTTTTTTTTTTTTT
>NW_016107603.1:2880351-2915834 GCF_001604975.1 Cebus imitator
GTGGAGCACCTCTGCCCGGGAATTTCCTAGTCTGTGGGCAATAAAAACACGGCGTCCACTCACCCTCTGCGCTTTCACTGGGAGCTGCAATCCTGAGCTGTTCCTAAACGGCCATCTTGGATCTCTTTTTCACAAAGAAATCTTAATGAACAACTTAAGAAGACAGAGTTACTTAAGTATGGTGTAATTGTCGTTATTTCTCATTAATTAATAGATTTATCTTTAATGGACTTTAATTTGACCTACTCTGTCTTAAAATATTATTTTATTAAATCACTGCCTTCTTATCATCCTATCTCTGTTCTCAGAGATTGTGTTTTTATTAACATTAGATTACTGACCTTGCACTCCGCACCATGCTCATTGTCTTTTTAAATTAATCTCTAAGCCAGACTGCAGTTCATACATGGAACACTTATATCCTTTATATAAGACAGAAGAAAAAATTTCTCCAACCTAGTCAACTTAAATTTATTTGCTTACCAGCATGAACACCTGTTACATGTAGATATTTTCTGTTACTATCCTAAGAGTTGAAGAGGACTTTCAGATATCACCTAGTATCTGAAAATAGGGCCACTCAAATTACTTAGATTTTTAAATTACTGCTTCTTTTAGTGATAATATAGTTTTCTTCTCGGGTAGACTCCTTCAAGTTTCAGTTTAGGTAAGATTTCTTCTATTAGAATATTTCCTACATCAAATTGGCTTGTCTCTTAATTCTGTCTACACTGCACAGTTATACTTCTCTTGTCTTGATTTCTTAAAATGCATTTCTGTCTCCATAATATATTTCAATCTTGCATATAGGAGTCATTTTTATTTTTCCATGAACAATCCACTGCACAGTCTTAAGTACATAGTAGACACTCATTTAATGTTTGCTCAAATCAGCTGCATTGTACTATTGCCATTGTGGCTTTTATCTAGTTCAGTATTGGTCTCTATCCATCACTACCATTATTCTCTTTAAAAATTATCTCTGCTATAGCGTGATATATAGGAATTATTCTAATTAGTCCCAGTCAAGCCTGGAAGTGGAAGGCACAATACTCAATTGAGGGCATGTGGCCTAAGAAAAAAATCACTTCTCATTTGTTTATTTTGGTTTTTGTTGCCATTGCTTTTGGTGTTTTAGTCATGAAGTCCTTGCCTGTGCCTAGATCCAAAATAGACAAATGAGATTTAATTAAACTTAAGAGCTTCTGTACAGCAAAAGGAGCAATCATTAGAGTGAACCTGCAACCAGCAGAATGGGAAAAAAAATTTTGCAGTCTACCATCTGACAAAGGGCTAATATCCAGAATCTACAAAGAACTAAAGCAGATTTACAAGAAGAAAACAAACCCATTCAAAAGTAGGTGAAGGATGTGAACAGACAATTTTCAAAAGGACATATATGTGATCAACAAACATGAAAAAATGTTCGTCATCACTGGTCATTAGAGAAATGCAAATCAAAACCACATTGAGATACCATCTCACGTCAGTTAGAATGGCGCTCATTAAAAAGTCAGGAGACAACAAATGCTGGAGAGGGTGTGGAGAAAAAGGAACAAATTTACACTGTTGGTGGGAGTGTAAATTAGTTCAACCATTATGGAAGGCAGTGTGGTGATTCTTCAAGGATCTAGAAATAGAAATTCTATTTGACCTAGCAATCCCACTTCTGAGTGTATACCCAAAGGATTATAAATCATTCTGTTATAAGGGCATATGCACATGTATGTTTGTTGTGGTGCTGTTTACCATAGCAAAGACCTGAAACCAACCCAAATGCCCATCAATGATAGACTGGAAAAGAAAATGTGGTACATATACACCATGGAATACTATGTGGCCATAAAAAATGACAAGTTCTTGTTCTTTGTAGAGACATGGATGAATCTGGAAACCATCATTCTCAGCAAACTGACACAAGAACAGAAAACCAAACACTGCATGCTTTCACTCATAGGCGGGTGATGAACAATGTGAACACCTCGGTACAGGGAGGAGAACAACACTCACTGGGCTAGGTCGGGGGGTGGAGGGCGGGAGGATGGGGATGGGTAACTCTGGGAGAAATGCCTGATGTAGGGGTGTGGTGGGGGATGGAGACAGCAAACTACCATGGCATTATGCACCTATGCAACAATCCTGCAGGATGCATATTGTACACATGTATCACAGAGCCCAAAGTACAGTTAAAAAAAAAAAAGGAAAAAGCACTTCTGTGGGAAAAGCCAGTAGTCATAAAACATGTGGCATTATTGCTCTTCAAATTTATAAACAGTTTGTAACCGAATTTCCTTATTTCTGCTGAGGGCTGAATCAGAGGAAATGGGCTCATTCTGAAGCCTGGCGGATTTTGTATATAGAAAAAAATATATATTTCAGTACCCAAAGACATTAAACTGAAAAAGTTGAAGAAAGGGAATATTTAGATAACCTTAACTCATTCCCCATCTGTCTGAGATGGCCTGCCTTTTTGAGCTATTCTGAAATTGCTGACATCACTATGTTCTTCCAACTCTACACTTGATTTCAAGACCATTAATATTAAACTCTAGGTCTTTGTCAGGATTTGTTATCCTGAATCATAATTAAACCATGGAAAATTTTTGTCACAGCTGAGTTCAAATAAATGTCAGAATTTACTCCAAATTAAGTCTGTAAAATGGATAAGCACCTGACTGACTTACTGTATTCACCACCTAAAAACACCTTATAAGAATATCCTTTCTCATGGCACTTCAGAATTTCCTGTTTTATTCCTGGCAATAAATTTTATTGCTTACACCTTTTGGGAATGCTGTAAAGAAAAACTAAGCAGTGGTTGTAAAACATGAGGAAATTTTAAAGTACTCTATAAATATTAACTAATGACCAAATTAATTGTAGAAATTCCAAGTAAGAAAAACATTAACCCAAACAGTATAGTATCTAAAGGAAAGTTTGACTAAAGTTGTTTTTTCTGTAAAAAACCTCTTGAGTTTTCCTAATATTTCCTTTTCTCCATCCTTTACGTACACAGCATATTCTATAACATTTTAAATCAGCATCAGATAATTGAGTAATTGCTGAAAGATCTATGGGTAAAGGAAAATGAGTATTTTGCCTTGCAGGTATTGTTTATAATATGTCAAAATATTTCTTTTCATGGCTGATAAACAACAGTATTTGCCCTGAGATGTGAATCCATATTATGCTAATAAAAATAAGAATGAAGTAAAATAATGACATTCTAACAAGAAAATTAACAATATAGCAAATACACCAAATTGCATTGGCTTACATTATTGCAGTACTTTCCCAGTTTTTGTGTTTTGTGCTTTCTTGTGAATAAGCAGAAGTATGAGATGCTTGCATATTGCGTGATTTGAGATTTTATTGTCTCCACCTTCTAACTACCTCTGTGCCGTCTACTACCTCTCAGTGATTCGTGGTGCTGTGACATAGAAAGACAACAATCCCGTGGAGTTTTGGAATAACATGATGCCCTGATAACTTTGGCAGTCCTTATACATACTTAACAAAACCCAATTTTTCCTAAAAATCCTTGCTGTGAGTGTACAAGAACACGTCACTTCAGTGGCTCCAGGGCTTGCATCAATTTGAATTTACCTCTTTCCCAGGGGATCTGTCTTCCTGATGCATTTGCTTGGCTTACTCTTTTTTTAGTGCCTAATTGGGGCATTTGGGCCAGTGGTAATGAGGGTGCCAAGGGTGCCAGAGGCATCTGATGGCAAACGTGGCCAGGGCTCCCAGGTGGAGTTTAGCTCGTGATTTTTCACACCTGCCCTTTACCCCTGCCTTGTGGAAAACTGCCCGGAGTGCTTCTAGAGTCAAGCCAGTAACGTTTTTATTGCCCTTTAGCAACCTCAGTGAATGATTTGTTTTATTGCTGAATTATCTTGAATGGCCTCAGAACTTCATGCAAGTGATTCAGAATGCCAGAAGGTTGAAGCAGAAACTCAATGCCTCTCTTTTTCTGGGCCTGCTCCTCAGTTATGGGGAGAGTTGGAGTGAAGGGAATAGGTTTTGCTAAGCATGGCAGCAGGGCACAAGGGAGTTCTCGGAAGGAGACATAGCTGGGTGGGCGGTTTATAATTTTAATTGCCTATCTAGTACAGGGCTCAGCTGCACCACAGAGCAGAAATCAGGGAATGTTCGCTGCTAAATGGATCCTCAGTGTCTTGCTTTATTTTCCAGGCTGTTGTCCTTTTTACACAGATTGGCCTTTCAGTCCTTCACATGTTTGCCCTCTTGTCAAATCTTAACCCTAGACAACTATTAGTTGCTTCATTGTCTTAAAATTTTAAGAACACTACATTGAACAAGCAAAGGAAAAATTACCAGGAATTTGGCCAGAGTAGTTAAGCTGCAAGTGTTACAAAGGAAGTTTATGTCCATCCTTACCTTCAGAAGAATATAAGCATTCTGTTTATTGATTGGTTAAATGAAGTGTTTTCTTCTTTTTAAGTTTTGGAAACACTATGGAGCCTACATCATCTTGCCTAGATACTAAGCCTCCAGCTCCGATAAATGCATTCTAATAATGTCTTCAGCCAGCAGAATATTGGCCTTAGATATAGAGAATGCCATGATTATTTAGCTGATTTCTCCTTTTCATGCAACCTAAACTTTTTAAAAAGATTATCTATCTAATGTTGACAAAAAATTATTTTCTGCCTACAAAATGTAACACACTATTACAGCCATGGTTTTGCATTACTCAAGATGTCAAGTACCTATAGGGGGAGGTAGTGAGAGGGAAAGAAAAAAAAAAAACAACCCTCAATGGGAAGGACTGCTTTATCAAAAGCTGGCTGTGATAATTCAGCTCCAGCTGATTTAGCTCTAAGATAGTTCATCTTTTTTATTCCTAAAGAAAAGACAGAAATTGAAATTTCTCTCAATTTTTAAACATTAACATCAAATGTATTTACTGTTTAATTTTGGAGGGAGTTTTGATAGACAGACTCATCCATGAGTTGACAGTTTATGATCTATATCTTAAAGCCAGCTGTAAAAAACAGGAGTTAGATTAAGAAATTCTTATTGATGACCTAACAGAGTGAGAGCTACTATATGTAGAGACTTTTGTATCCTCTCATTTACTTTTATAGTATTGAAAAAATACATAAAGTGGTGTCAGAAGCCCTTTTTAGGGAGGTTTAACTCTGGGCCATAATTTCTTTCTTGCCCTTATTAGACAAAGGGCCTTACATGTCCACTAAGCCTTCCCAAATTGTCATCAGGAATTTATTCTTATTCAGCTCCTTTGCAATGTTCTTTTTAATACCCTCCCAACAGCCTGCCTTGAATAAAAATAAGCCCTTTCTTTCTCTAGGCAGCTTGGTTACAAGAAGGGAAAAGGGTTTAGAGCCATACAGCATGAATGTTCATATGACTTAATGCTACTTCAATCAGGAAAATCTTCCCAATCAACTGCACCGATGTCACTCCTTCCCTCCTCCTCCATCATACATTTCTTCTTTCCTCTGTGCATTCAATATTAACAGACTTCTCCTTGCCTTTGGTGTGGCCATGATTTTTAACTTCCTAAGCCAATTCAAATACACTTGCGTGCAGCTATTTTTGAATGGAGAAATACATTTGATTTTTCTGCATGTGCCGAGAGGACAGCATCTGTCAATTCCACCCCTAACTTTTCTTAGCACATCTCACATGAAGATCAATATTTATCCTGATAAAATCTATATGCCATTTTGAAGATGAGTTTTCTTTTCTACTCTTGTCTGCAAATGCATGTGCTCTTTGCTTACTTCTTATGAACTTCATTATCAGCCACAACAGGAGACTGCCACTGTATCTACTTAGAGATAGTGTACATGTTATCTCCTTTTCCAAGTCATTCTTATTAAAGGAAATGGGAAATATCACTCCAGTGAATATCATACAGTAAGAGGAGAATATATTTACAGGGAAAAATAAGCCACATTTTTTTTATTGTACTATAGGTTCTGGAGTACATGTGCAGATCATGCAGGATTGCTGCATAGTACACACATGGCAATGTGGTTTGCTGCCTCCAGCCCCCTCACCTACATCTGGCGTTTCTCCCCATGTTATCCCTCCACAACCTCCCCACCCCCCTGCTGTCCACCCCCTTGGCCCCCACAACAGACCCCAGTGTGTGACGAAATAAGCCACATTTTGATTTTTGCGTCTCTAACAGTTTTAGTCACTCTGTTTACCTTGATTTGATCAGAATTCTTAGTTTATCTTCTCTCAGCTAAGCTTACAGTTTCTATGAGATGATGCTGTTCATTTTCAAGCCAATTTGAATTAAATTTTCGGTAAGATGACCTGAGGCAATGTACTAAAAAATTTAGCAATTACTAAATTCATTATGTCTATTGCATTTTATTTGTGTAATAATTGAAACTCTTGGCAACAAAATCATCATTAAAGAAATAATTTCAGCCCTTTTCTCCATATTCTCTTTATCTTTCAGGCTTTCACAATAGGCTTCCCTGTGTCTTTCTGATAATATAAATCTCCATGATTTACATCACAATAATTTTTGTTATTGTATGCTGAACTCCCAGATGTTTCAGATTATTTCTCTATTCTCTTAACCTCCACAGCTCAAATTGACTTCTACCCGTTGCTGTATTTTGGGCCACATATTTATACATTTTAAGGCAAAAAACTGACACTAAAAACAATTTTGGTTATCAGAACTTGTGTTTCAATTCTTTCATACTCATAAATAATAGCACATAGCATAGAAATCTGTCTGGATATACTTCCATGCAGAACAAAATATAACATATGTGACATATGATTTTAAATTAAAAACTTTCCTCCCAAACGTCTCCGTAGAATAAATCATTATAAGAAATGTCCATTTCCCCTTCTTCATTAAAATGCCTTCTTTCCAAAACTTTAACTCCAAGTCAGCTAGTGACTCTTTCTGTCTGCAGTCCATGTCACCAGCACACAGAGGCTTGTCCCCTTTGTTCAATACAGTTTACAATTTAACACACCTTTAACCATTACTAATTTCCACAAAACTGAAAAATATAGAAGTGAGATGACATTTGTAGAGCCACGGAATTCAATTTAATATTTTTCTATATTTCCTTAAGTTTCTTTCCCTATGTTTCCATACTTCAGCATTGATTGAAATGCTGCATTTTAATCTTTTTATATTTTTTGGTCTTACATTTTTATTCTTTCCTTGAAGCAAGGAAAATGTGAACTTAACTGCTGGGATGCCTAATTTGAAGTGACTTCAAGTCATAGATATTAATGATGTGTAAAAAGCCTCAAGCCAGAATAGCTTTAAACTCTTTTTATTATACAGCTTAAGCTTCAGTTACACCTGAGAGCCTTCTTTAGAGGCTCTATTTTCCTCCAAATTTTCATTTTTTTAAAGGCTAAGCTTGATGCTTACATTTGGTATGCCATCGTCTTTTCAATTTTTAGTGTAAAATAATTTGCATGTATTTGTGTAAGTACGTGTGTGTGATATATTCATCCTAGTTTCACAAATAGCTTAATAAGCATAATATCCCCTGAAAGAGTGACTTTACTGGTTAGGGGGGAAAACGGGATTTATTTTTAGCTCCCATTTATACTTTGATCTTACCTGTATTTATGATTCTTATTCTCTAAAAAGCATACCTTTTAGTAATTATTTGCAATGCTTTTCAAAAGGCAGAAAATAAAATGGCCTCACTCCAGATGCAGCCCCTCTGTGTATCTCACATGGTATTCTAGCATATGCATCTGGCTGCTGTTTGTCATTTATTAGTTTAATTTGGTATTAGCTCAGATCATCTTCTTTTTATCTGTACATACAACATTGCTCTTCTTTATCTCAGCATCTGTGACTTAAGCAGATAGGAATGTAAGGTATGGTGACAAGATCAACATCCCAGGCCCTTGTTAATAAAATGGCTTTTTTTGTTTGTTTGTTTGTTTGTTTGTTTTTAACTAAAGATAATAAAATAGCATATTTAAAAAAATCCATGTTAGTAAAACTTTAAAGACTTTTCACCAAATTGCTCTTTATTAACTCAGAAAATTAAGTCTATCAATTTTTTAGTTTTTTCTTAATCCCTCAAAACAACAGTTAAGAAGTTATGCATGTTTTCTTGTGAGACTTTAAAAATATTTCTGTTTAGTAAATGTCTCTTGTATACAAAGTAGACAGAACAGTACCATGAGCCTGTGCACACACTGCCGAGTGCCCGAAACCGTCAACTCCTGCCAACCCTGCTTCATCCATACCTTTAGACACTTCCCCTCCACTCTTAATCCACAGCAAGTCTCTGTCATTAAACTATTACACCAATAACTACTTCAGTTTGTGTTTCTACGATAAAAGTATTCTCTTTAATACTAACAAAATATTATCTTCTTCAAAAAAATGAACCAGAAGAATTTAACATCAAATAGCCAATCCATTCATATTTTCAGTTAACTTATAAATGTCATTTGTTTAAAATCTAATATCAATTAAATTAAATTAAACTCCTGGTATTTTAAATGGTGACATGTTTCTTTGTTCTTTTCTTAAAAATTCTTTAATTTTAGAATAATTTTTGATTTATAGAAAAACTGCAATAATAATACTGAATGTTCCCATATTTCCTGGACCCAGTTTCCCCAGTGATTAAAACCTTATGTTCCTGTGGTACATTTGTCACAATAAATAAGCCTATATAAGTACAATAGTAATATTATTGGCTAAAGACTACACTTTATTCAGATTTCTATATAAATTTTTTTCTGTTGTAGGCTTCTATCCAGGAACAGTCAACATTGCTATTATTACTTCAAACATTTTTTTCTACTCTGTATTTTCTTCCTTCTTCTTCTGGTGTTCCAATTATATGTATGTTACACCTATTAAAGTTGTTCCGTAGTTCTTATTCTGTTCTTCTTGTTCATTCTTTTTTTTCCTTTTGTTTGCATTTCAGATTGAAATTCCTGTCAATCTGTTTTAAAATTCACTGATGATCATTTTTACAGCCTTGTTTAGTCTACTTATAAGCCCATTTGTGTTTTCCCCCCCTTTAACAATTCTTTGCCTTATTCTTAGAGATTCTCCGTGTTTATATTGCTCATTCGTTTTCTTTTCTTTTGTTTTCTTTTTTTGTTTTTCTTTTTGTTTTGTTTTTTTGAGTCAGAGTCTCACTCTGTCACCCAGGCTGGAGTTCAGATGCCTGATCTGGGTTCACCAAAAACTCTACCTCCCAGGTTCAACTGATTCTCATGCCTCAGCCTCCTTAGTAGTTGGGATTACAGGCACGTATCACCAAGCCCAGCTAATTTTTGTGTTTTTAAGTAGAGGCAAGATTTCACTTTGTTGGCCAGGCTAGTCTTGAACTCCTGAAAATCAGAAGTCTTCTCTTATTTAGCTTCTAATCTATAGGTTCCAAGGTCTTTTTTCTGTCTGTCTTCTTCTTCTTCTTCTTTTTTTTTTTTTGTCTTTGATGATTTATATATTCTAGAAAACTAAATTTTTATTTTCAAAATGGACATGTCAAAGAAAAGAATCTGGTATGTATCCAGTGTTTCCTTTAAGAATGTACAACTAGGTAACTAAATGATAAATGAGAAATGCTTCTCTTTCAGAAATATTACAGCCAATAAATCAAAAAGTTATAATAAAAGAAGATAATCACCACTTTGCAACCCATAATTAATTACATCCAATATGATGGGTTTCCTGAACAGCACAACTTCACCTATGAAATAATCTTACCAAAATATTCTAGATCACATTTTTTCCTGTAGAATTTTCCACACTGTGGATTTTGCTGATTTTCCCTGTGTTACAATTTAACAGGATATCTGTCCTCTGTTTTTATCTGCGAATTGTTAGGTGGATCTAGAATATTTTGCAAAGTGGTGATTATCTTCTTTCATAGCTTTTTGATTTATTGGCTGCAATATTTCTGAAAAAGAAGCATTTCTCATTTATCATTTAGTTACCTAGTTGTACATTCTTTAAAGGAAAGACTGGATACATGCCAGATTCTTTTCTTTGACATGTCAGTTTTGAAAAAAAAAAAATTTAGTTTTCTAGAATCCTCTCAAATGAATATATATGGTTGTATACATTTGAACATATGTGATGAGGTCCATCCCTGACAGGTTTACCTTCATTAATATTCCAATATTGTTTCATCTTTAGATACAAACTTAAGTATGGAAACTTAAAACTTAGGCTTATTCACATAGCTCTTTTTGGGAGCTTCATGGCTATGTTATAGTCTCATGGTATACATTTCCTGCTCCAGATCCAAAATAAATTATTTCACTGAACCATCCCTTTTTTTTTTTTTTTTTAAGTGGAAACTAGTATTCCAAAACTGCCATCTGGGCACTTGCAGTGCTCATTGCTTCTGAGCTGGTTATTACTTCTAGACTTTTCAGCAGATGGAACTAAAAAGTTATAAAAACAAAACAAAACAGAATAAAGATGAAACCAAGCAAACAATAGCAAGACCAATTGTCAACTCACGATGGGGTTACAACCTAATAAACCCATCATAAGTTGAAAATATCATAAGTCAAAAATGCATTTAATGCATCCAATCTACCAAATTGCCTAGCCTACTTTAAATGTGCTCACAAGACCTATATTAGCCTATGGCTGAGCAAAATCATCTAAGACAAAGCATATGTTAAGGTGTTGAATATCTCATGTAATTTATTGAATACTATATTAAAAGTGAAAAATAAATGGTTGTATGGTTACTGAAAGTATGATTTCTACTGAATGCATACCGCTTCCACATCATCAGAAAGTTCGAAAATTTGTTATGTGGAACACTTGTAAGCTGGGGACTTTCTGTTATATGTGTGTATATATATGTACATATATGTATATGTGTGCATGTATATATACACACATAAGCATACATAGTCATATGTATAATTTACATAGTATGTATGTGTATATATCCATATATATACTTGTTTGCTTACATTTTTGCTTTGTTTTTATTATTTGAAGATAGAATACTTCATCAATTACTTTCTACTTATCCGATAAATTAAAATTAAAGATGATTGAATTTATTTAACTTCTTTGATCTTACATCTCTCTCTATTTTTTTCCACATTGAGAATATCAGCAATGATAGAAGTGGAATATCACTTGATTCTTCATTTGTTTTACCCCACGTTGTACACATTAATAGTCTCAAAATCACAATGTTGACACAAGAACAATGATATAATTACTGAAAACATTTTACATGGTTGTGTTTTTTTTTCAGTTCTTCATGCTCTTAGGTCATATCCCATTAGGAAAGTATACTCCAATTACTGTTTTTTAGAGTCATTTGAAATAATTTCTCTTGAAATGAGTATACTGCCAATAGGATACACATTTCGTTTATTTGATTCATTTTATTTTTAACTTTTAGGGATTTCTCTTTCCTTAATGTTGTTTCACAATTACACTAAACTTTGTTATTATACAATTACATATTTTTGTTCTTCCCCATTTTTGATAGCTTACCATATCTACATTGTCAGAGCATACAGCTGCTTCATCCTGTAATACAGGTCTTATAATCTTGCTTTTACCTAATCCTACATGTTAAATGCTCACCACCAGTCTTGTGGTTTATCCATTTATTTTGCTTGTTTAAATCTATTCTCTAGTAAATTATTTATAAAGTGCTAACAGAATCAGTATTTTCCAAGTATTTGATTATCATAAAGTTTATCTAAATACTTTATAGTTGAAATTCAGTTTACTTGGATCAAATCCTGGGTTCGTAGTTCATTTTCTTAGGTATTCTGTTATCACTTATCTTCTCTTAGGTATCCCTTACTTTTTGCTATAAAATACTGTTATTGAAAAGTCTCATGATACTCTAATCTTCTTTCTCTAGTAAGTATTTTTATGTTTCTGCTTAGATGCCTGATGGATTTTTTGTTTTAATTTTATTAGAACAAGCCTCATTATTGGTTATTCTGGATCTATTTGTCTTTATTTGTGTTGTACTCTTTTATTTGTAGTTTTAAGACTTTTTTAATTTTAGGAATTTTCTTGCATTATAACTTTTGTTATTTTTTTGTTCTCTGATTTAGATTTTTCTTTCAGGGAATCATAACATGTACCTTGAATCATTTTTATCTATCTCCTACATCTGTTACCATTTCTCATATGTTCATAAAGCATTTCTTATTTTATTTTTAAATATTTTCTTCTCTTCACCTTTGTCCTTTCTCAGTCATAATCTGTTATGCTTACATGCTCTTGTGTTTCTCCTAGTTTAGTCTTCAATTCTAAATAATTTTTAAAATCTTTTCCAGTTCTATAATTTCACTTCTGAATTCTTTTACTCTACCTTACATTGCCATTCAAATAATTTAAAAAATATATTATTTTGGTTTACTTTAAAAGATTAAATTATAATGCTTTCTGGTTTATTCATGTCTAGCAGCCTATTCTAGATCAATAGTAATGACCTAAAAGGGACAGTATTTACTGAGAGACTGTGATAAAGCAGTTACTCTGCATATATTATTAAATATTGAATGGAATATTCCTGTCTAGTTTACACACTCCCTTCCTTCTAATAACTCTATGAGTGTTATTTATAAGGTCTTCATTTACTTTATAGGATTCTAGAGAACTTTGTTCCAATCTTGGCTCTGCTGCTACTTTTAATAGATAATTTCAAACACATAATTTCTCTGAGTCTTAATCTTTCTCAATAAAATGTGGGTAATATCTATTTACAAAATTATTATAAAAATTGAATGTAAATGCTTAACACACTGCCTCACTCTATAAGTGGTTGTTACTTTTGTTATTACTTGATTCATCTTGGTATAAATTATTAAATCTGCTGAGTAAAAGTGCTCAATCATCTCTTTTCAGTAATGGGAAAATGAAATTTTCTTCTAGCTCAGTACTTCCATATTTTTCATTGATAATTTAAATTCTTGCTCATAATATACTCTCATGTGTTCCTGGTTTTCTAGCCCAACCTTATTTTCCTTATTTTTCTAGTTACTATAATTCTATGTGTCATTTTTCTGTCTCTTTTTCAATAAGACATAATTCCTCACATGCCATAAAGTTGCTCAGTTCTGAATTACTGCCAAAATTTGAAAATATGCTTTAAAATGTTTACAGAAAAACACATATGCCATACATGTGGACAAAATGAAAAGAAGGGGCCTGTGGGTGAAGGCCAAAATCCCTGTATGATAACTCTGCACCTATCATGATTATTTCCTCCACTCATAACTTGTATTTCCTCTTTGTTTTTATTTACTTTTTATTTTTTGGCATGTTCTGGTTTTAAACACATTTTTTTTTCTCTTTTATTGACCCTAAGTTGGAGACACAAGGCATTTAAATGAATGAGTGGAAGGAGCGAGAAGGGACTACTATCTAACTGTTCCCTAGAGTCCCCTCTACATTCATGCTTGAGGACTACATATGAACCAAATGAATTTTGTAACCAGATTCATTTATAGTGTTTAGAGACAGGCTGATTTGAGTTCAGGGTCCAGATAATGAGGTGGATTTGGATTTTTGTTTTATTTCAATTTTATTTTTTAGACATATTCATTTAGATAATAATTTATAACTCCAAGGCTGTTGCAGATCTGTTTACATACATTGTGGGTATAAGGTAATGATTACTTGTCCTAGTTGTATACAGGGATATTTTTAGAAATATGAGCCCCACTCCCAGACAGTTTTATTCAGGAGGTTAAAAAACACAGGCATAGTCATTAATAACCAGATTTATTCCTAGCTATGAAATGTACTAGTTGAATAGACTTGGACAAGTTACTCAATTTCTGTGAGAATTATTTGATTTTAAAATGAAATGATGGTAATAAAATATCCATAATAGATTTGGAAAGCCACTTATCATGGTACTTGGAGAAAGCGTGTTTTAATAGCAAATATTAATATTCCTAAAAATACATTCAAATTGTGGAAGTTGACTGAGCAAAGGTATTGATTTGTGAGATGCAGAAATTCAAAGTCAACTTTAGAATAAGTACCTTTTGTGGTCCAGTTCATTTGTTTCATTTTCTGAATTTTAACTGAGACACAAAAATAATTTTGACTGTACTCAGTGGCATTTGAAGATAGTTTTCCATCTTTGTTCCTCCATAACTATTCAATAGTAGATCAAAGAAAGAAAGAAAAATCACAGACCTGAAACTGATCCTAACACATTCTCCAGAGAGGAAATGTTACCAGTACTTACAGTGACTAGGTCGCTGTCCCTGCACTTTGGCTCTCACAGTAATGGTTGATCCTCAGCTGGAAAATAGTGGCCTCCTGGGCATGCTACTTTTAGGATAGAAATGCTTATAGTTTGTGCAGCTTTCTGGAGTGCATGGAGTTCTTTGTTAACTAGTCTCACTGGAAAAGTATATATTTTGTGTTTAAACCATTTTCTTTTGTCTACTCCCTAATCAATTATGGCAGCAAGAGAGGAAAAATCTATTGTAGAGAATATAAAGGCATATAAAACAGAGACACATTCAAGATTTCTATCCTTTTTTATAATATGTAGAGAAAGCAAATTTGAACAATTCATTATAAGCCAATTTGAGAAAAAAATTCCATCAAATACATCTGTTTAACTGTATTAACAACTCAGTATGGCCAGAAAGTAATTCCTTTAGCAGATGCGTTGCTCACAAAAATCATCCTAACCTCACATACATAAGCAAAACCCTTATTATTATACTTTTTGCCTAGTTTTTGGTCCAATTCTAATATTTAATTTACTTATTTAAAACATTCTATACACATGTTCTATATTTGTCTCTTTTTAATTATGTCTAAGATAATACCAACTATATTCATTTCATTTCATTTCTTATTCATTACGAATCTTTCTAATATCCACCTACACATTTTTCTGTTGCCCCATCCTCTTCCTTCTTTTTAAGTTTTACATATATTTCTTGGAACATAACATTTTTTGGCTTGCCATTCTAGTCCCTCTCCCTCAACTTTAACGTATTGCCTTTTTCATTTAAATGGACTTGAGCTTTTCTTTTGCTTTCTTTGTTTTCAAGAAACACATTTGAGAGTTTTTGTCTTTGCTTTGATTTTATTATTTTTGTTTTAATTTTATTATCTTATTTTTTTTGAGACGGAGTCTCACTCTGTTGCCTAGGCTGGATTGTTGGGCGTAATTGCATGTCTGTTTTTAGGTCTTTAAGGAATCACCACATTCTTTCCCACAATTGTTGAACTGATTTACACTCCTACCAGCAGTGTATAAGCATTCCTTTTTCTCAGCAACCTTGCCAGCACCTGTTGTTTTTTGACTTTTTAATAATAGCCATTCTGACTGGTATGAAATTGTGTCTCCTTGTACTTTTGATTTCTGTCCTCTAAAGATAAGTGACATTGAGCTTTTTTTCTTATGCTTCTTGGCCATATGCATGTTTTCTTTTAGGAAGTATCTGTTCATATCCTTTGCTCACTTTTTAATGAGGTTGTTTAAGAGTTTATCATTTTATTTTCAGTACTTCATTTCTGCTTGATTGAATTGTGCTTATCCACTTGCATTTGTATATTTTATTCTCATGCAATCTTCTATGTACTCTCTCTTTCCATATATATATATTATATTTGGCATATAACTTGCTAATTTGAATTCCATGACCTTTTATGTCTCTACACATTGAATCTTTTATGTTTATTTTTATTTAAAAAAATTTTTTTTGAGATGGATTCTTGCTCTGTCACATAGGCTGGAGTGCAGTGGCCTGATCTCGGCTCACTGCAACCCTTTGCCTCCTGGGTTCAAGCAATTCTCCTACCTCAGCCTCTTAAGTAGCTGGGATTAGAAGCACTCACCACCACACCAGGCTAATTTTTGTATTTTCAGTAGAGACAGGCTTTCACCATGTTGGCCAGGCTGATCTCAAACTCCTGACCTCCTGATCTGCCCTCCTCGGCTCCCAAAGTGCTGGGATTAGAGATGTGAGCAGCTGCATCCAGTCTCTTTTACTATTTTTTTAATTAATTTATTTTTGTGTGTGTGTAATTTATGAATCTGAGGCAGAGAAGATTGGTGATAGGAGAATATATGGGGCTTAGACACTGCTTAACCAGGTTCTAAGTAGCCTGGAACTATTGAGAAAACAAGTGGTAGTTTCTTAGAAGTAGATCTGAATATGGGCTGCATCACTCACTAGGTGTTTGACCACTGGCAGTGTAAACTTGCTTATTCTCAGTTTTCTCCTCTGTAAAATGGAGATAAAATAGTTGGCCTGTACAATTGTTGCTAAATTCTATAGGTAGACTGACATATATTGGTCGCCCAATAAATTGTAAACACTATTGTTTTTGATGATTTTAATAACCATTAAAAATCTGTACACTATACAAATTCAGCATTGAGATGTTAACAAGATGAATTAACTGCTACGTAGGTTCAGGTCTCAGATTCCCTTTGTATTCTTAAAAGTTATGAATGACTCAAAGAGATATTTTTATATAGGTTATATCCATTAAAAGTAGAAGTTACAGCAAAGAAATTGTTAACATATATATTTATGGATTTTTAAAAATACCAATTATGAATGCATTACCTATTATACCTTTACAAGTATCATCTACTAGAAGACAGCTAGTACTCATATCTGCCTCCGTACACCATCTGCTGTAGTATCACACATCACATAGCCTTTGGAAAACTTGATGATTCATCGTGAGAATATAAAGTAAAAAAGACAATAAGTTCCATTACTATTAAAAGAATAGATTTGACTTTGTGGATTCTATGAACTGGTCTTAGAATCCCATAGGATCCTGAATCATACTATAAGAATCACTAATTTACAGCAATCATGATCCCTAATTTTTAGTCTTATATTAATGTCCACTTGACCTAAAGCCTTGTGGACTTTGATTAGTTATTTTTATCATTGTTTTTGTTGTTTGGTTATGTATTTAATTTTTAATATATAAAAGGGAAAGTTTGGATGACATGTTCTTTAAAATTTCTTTCAATTGTTAAATTCAATTGTATAATTGTTTTTATTTTTCAACTTATTGTCTTATTTTGGTGCAATATTCAACATTTCAATTTTTCATTTTTTTCAACATTTTAATGTTTTAAAATTGGAGGCAACAAGCTGCTTTTACTTGCTAGCATGGTAGGTGTTGAATGATATTGCTATATCTGAGTTATAGGGGGTATTCAACAGCTCATAGCATTTCCCCCCAAATTGAGTAAACATAATGAATTCAAGAAAGTCTAAGACAGAATGAATGTGTTTAGCAATGAGATTTCTTGCTTCAAGCTAAGGAATTCACGAAACTGCTTTAATTCTCTAGAAGTTACTCAGTCTCTCTGATAATCAAAATCAGATACGTATGCATTGTGCATTACTTATACATTGAAATTTTATGTACCCTGTCCCATTTAGAATGCCAGCTTCATGAAACCAGAACTTTTTTTCTGTTTTGTTCCTTCCTCAGCATCCAGGCAAATACTGGTGCATTGTAAATGTTTGTTGAATAGAAAAGGGCATTCAAATACACACTCATGAGTCATAGTATTAAAATTTAAGACTATATTTGTTGGCAATCAAGTATCAGCTGAAAATTTTCACTGAAATAAACCATACTGCTATTCTCTCTCTCCTGCCCATGTTGATACTTACTCTGAAAATCAGAACTTATCATTTATTTTTAAAAATAAAAATGTGTTGAAACGTACTGTAATTTGATTTCTAGTAATATAGTGAAAATGCTAACTTGCAAATGAAAGCTTTCTAGAACATTCTCTACAGACAAAATAGTGTAGCTTTAAATTTATGAGGATTGTGGCTTCTGAAAAACATCAACAACAAAAAATCAATATTTTTTTCAAATGGCTGTCTTCAAATATCTTTTCGTTTATAAAAGGATACTCTATTTGAGAGGAGGAATTTTTCAGAAAGCTACTCTCTTCAGTCTTTCAACTCCTAAATTATTTCTAGTCTGTTACTTGCAATTAGAGCATGGAGTTGAGTCCCAACCAAGAATCCCTGGTACTCACTGGCCCATATGCTCTTCTCGTTGTGCTAATTCTTTCGTTGTGATTGTGTTGCATTCTGCACCCAGCCTTACCTTTGCTCAAGATGTTCAGTTGTTCTGAATGAATCCCTTCATCTTTTTGCGTTTCAGCTCAATGAAATCCCTGGGAACACTTTGAAAACAAGATCTGTACCTTTTCTCTGTATCTCACTAGGGCCTCATCAGGGCCTGGCATAGGAAGTACAGAACAAGAACACATTTCATGAATTAATTCAATGAATAAATGAAAGAATGAAATCAGAAGCAAATACAATGCTATTCTTGCTCAACTTCCTGCTCTTGGATAACATTATACTTTATCATCTCCAAAGAGTGGAGTGGATCCTCTTAATAAAGTCTGTTAGTCCTTTCATTCCTTTGTTAGCAGCAGGCACTGAGCCTCAGTGTTTATAGGAACGATGATATCCTTAATGCCTAGTCATCACTTTAGGTTTATTTATTCCTTTTGGCTTGTGTTCGACAGACAAATCACAGTGTTCAGGTAATTATTGAGATAACTCAGGTAATAAACCTGCTTTTGTTAAAAGATCACTTCCAGTGCAAATGAAAAACAGTTGTTCACAATTAGGTAACATTTTTATGGGCATGGTTGAAATCACCACTCAATTGTTTAGAGGGAGGCAATATGTAAGCCTCTAATACTTAATATTTCTTTGCTTGTAAATATATCTATTTTTCATCTCTTTTATCATTTTAGCCTTCCCTTTCCTCTGGTTTTCTTGTGGATATTTCTTGTACAATATTCACAAGTTACTTTTTGAATCAGTGCTTTAAGTTCCATTTCTCCATCTTGTTAATATATGCAAGAGATATATTTGTAGAGAACTTTAGCATTAATGGCTGGATTTTAAGGAATCTTTAAAATGTAAGGAAACACAAAAAGGTCCCCCAATGGTATAATACTCCCTGAAGATTTGATGACCTATCAAAATTATATCCAATTCTGCAATATAATTTTGTAAATATTTTCAGATTGCATTGCTAGTAATATTTTCATAAAAAATGTCAATAATCATCTGTTCTGATACCACACACAGCACCTGAGAGGCTCATTCAATGGCTGGCTGTGGTGTTGGCAGCTGTGACAGCTATCAGGGTTTAGAGAGGTGGATAGAATATGCTGCATAATAGAGTTTCTTATGGAAGGCTCCTGAGTGCTATTTATATGGCACAATAAGTTTACACAGTACTGACGGACGCCCAAGAAAGATGAGTTTTGGCTTGAAATTGTCAATCTTTAAGAAATCGGAAACTAGAGCAGAATACTAAATTGCTGCAAATGAAAACAGAAATGGTAAGTTCAAGTAAAATTTTGCCTAAAGGCACAAATCAGTCTGCCTTTATCTTCTGATTAGACGATAATAACAGTGAATTATAACAAGGCTGCTCCAGAATCTGAGTCAGTAAACAGAGTTTATACAGAGTAGCAATATTCGTAAACCCAACTACAGACATTGGAGATCAAATACATTACTTTTCTCTCCTCTACATTTAACATTTTATTAGAGTAAGAGGTGAAATCATTTTGGTAATCTACAAAACAAAAAGCAATTGCAATTTTCTATAAAAAGCAAATAGCAAATAATTGATGGATTAGTAGTTACCAGCGCTCAATCAAGAAGCTTTTCTTGAAAAGCTTCTTTTCCTCTGCCCTCTATCACTACTTTGGAGCCAACTGAATTGCAATTAAAAAAAAAATGAAACAAAAGGAGAGAGCAAGAACACTTATATTTATATATATTCTGTGTATATCAGCTAGTGATCAATCGCTGTTAATGGACAGCATGTTTACATCTCAATTGTTAATTCATTGCTTCTGGGCAATGAATTCTGCAAAATATATTGTTTTAGAATACTCCCTGGATGCAATTTTACCTTTGCTGTTAGGATGATCAGTCAAAACTTAAGAGCTATATATATGACACATCTTTGGGACATGCAACTCAAAAAGAAAATAAATCCATGTTCATATAATAAAAGTTTCTGATAACCTCAGTGATGGTTTGCAGGGCTTGAAAATTGGATGAGTGCTTTTTATAAAGCTAAATGTGATCATGGAGTTTACAAAGTTGAGCACCTATTATTTTGCAGTTTGAATTCTAATTTGTTCTTTTCATTAAAGACAATGCTAATGTATAAGTGACTTTAACAGACTGATATATGGGACTTACAGGACTTCCCACCTAGAAATACTCTAATGGGATGTCATCTACACTTGCCAAATCGTATTATATGACTTAGCCATAACGGTGAAAAAAGCTATGTGAGTGCCTCTTTTACCCTATTGAAGAATCTAAATAAAGTTCCTGTAGCTTTGGCCAACCAGACATATCATACTCCAGTAATGGAATTGCAGTCACTGGATGTTCCGTTTAAATACAACATTAAAAATCTTCTTGTCAGGATACTCACATAGCTGGAAAGAAGGGTCCTTGATATTGAATGGAAAGGAAATATTTTTCTCATGCAGTTTGGAAACCAAGTTCCAGATGACTGCATCCATAGTCTCACATAAAGATTTTGCCAGAAGCAGCATATATTTGACTTAGTTGCTCCTTGTTAAGCCTGAGAAGAGGATGAGAAATTTCATGACAGCAGAACTAGTTTTGAAATTTTTTACATCATTTATTTTATCAGGCTTGTTGGATTTCTAAGAAAACCATATTTTTTTTTTGAGGAAATATTTTTACTTGTAGCTACTCACTAAAAAGAGCAATTGAGAACTCCACTAGCACTTCAAAGTTTGTCACATTTCTTTCTACCACTACATAGTGAGAATATGCTATCAGAGACTGGTGAGGATTAAGGATATTCCAACAAACCTTATTTCCGAGGAAGTAGGACTTTCTTTGTTTTCAAGGAGACAGTTAAAGATCAGAAGCCAAGAAAGACGTGTCACTTTTGGATAATCTCTGCTTTTCATAAAGTTTCACTAAGGAATGGGGTGCAATTGGTTGAACGTTTATTAATTGAAGAGCTAAGAAAATAGAATTAGTATTAAAATTATAATTTAATTGAAATTGTGGGAAAATATTGAATTCTTTATATTACAGGTCCCAAACTGATTTGGGTAACAATAGGATTAGCCACACAAATAATTTAAAATTTCAGCTTTTGCTTAGTAAATCATGTTTTAATGTAACAATTCATTTGGGTAATGTGGAAGTCATTAACATGGTTCACCAAATGTTCCCATTTTTTTTTGCCTACTAGGCACATGATAGGATTGTACTTCCTGGCCCTCTTATGAGAGGGATGGACACGTGACTAACTGTGGCTGGCCAGTAAGTTCTGAGCAGGAGTGATGTGTGTGACTTCTGGGCCATAGTATTTGACAGCTGAGACAGATTATTCTTTTGATTATTGATCTAGAGTTATCTGTCTCTCTGACAATATACCAAGTCATGGTTGCTATATCCATTTCACTTTAGGATATGAACGATGTTTTGTAATGAACAATACAAAACAGAATTCTCAGCTATCCGAGACAGACACACAAAGCAGAGATTAAAAATAAGCCTTACCATTTCAAATCACAGGGATTTTGAACTTGTTTGAACAACCGCAATTTAGCAAGTCATGATTTGATAAAAGAAAGGTTTTGAATTTCTAAAAATATTTTTCTTTACAAATTAAAGAGCTGTGGCCTAAAATTAGTGATCTATTTGAGAATTTTAGAGTTGGGAGGACCTTCTGTAATAAACAGCCCATTCAGTAGCTTGGCATTTAAGCTGAATTCTACTGAATCCTGTATGTTGATGTAATTGTTCTTGACAAAGTTAGGTCCAGAATATTGCTTAGTTTCTATTCTTGAAAGGATCTCTGTCAACTCTACAGATTTTAGATATCTACATCCATCTATATCTATATTAAATAAAATGGACAGGACATGGTAAAAGATTCAATGTAGAGGTGAATTAGAAGGATCAAGCTTGACTCCCAGGTTTCTGATAGAATGACTGGTTTGATGGCAATGCCTTTCACTGAGAGAAAACATTAGCAGAAAACCAGTGTTTTGAATGAAGATTTAAGTGTACTTTTGGACATGTTGACTTTGAGTCACCTTTGAGACATCAAGTAGATGTCAAGATGTTAATTAGATAGAGAAGTCTGAAACTCAGTAGAAATCTGGACTTGGATATACAGATGTAAATTTTTTGTATATGAGGTAATTTAGTGTTTGTAAATGAGATGGTGGAAGAAGAAAGAATGACAAGAGATGAAGAAGCTTTAGAGTCAAAACTTAAAAAGCATAATGTTTTTCCATGTAAGCAAAGTGCTTACAATGTAAAAGGAGTGATAGAGAAGGGATGTAGAAGCAAAATCAGGGAGTATTGCATAACACAACTAAGAAAAGAGAGTATTCTAAAAATTGGCCAATAGTGTTAGATGGTGCTGAAAATTCAAGTAAAATGAGGACTGTTGTTTTTAGTAAAAATGACATCACTGTTGACTTTAGTAAGAGCTGTTTCAGTTGAGCATGGAACTAGGACAACAATTTAAAAATAACATATAATGGTATTTTAAATAGGTTTTTTTTCCTTCTTCATTTCTAGTTAGTGTATGGGTTTGTTGCCTTTTTTGATTCCTAAAAGAAATGGTGCAGAAAATACATTTTATAACATACAAAGAGTGCTTAAAATCCTCAAATCATTGTAATAATGTTATAACATATAGTAGATGAAATGCTTTCATATACATTAATTTATAAAATCCTCTGGAGATGAGAATCCTTCATTGATGAACATTGTTCTAAAATCCATAAATGAATACCTAATCCATTGTCTTAAAATGATCATTTATGAAGTAGCATGCCTAATAATTATGAAAATGTCAACTTAAATTATTTACATGTTAATTTTTATTCAGACAATATGACATAAAGATTAAAATGCACAATTTTAGCTAATCAAAAACACTATTAAGTTGCAGTCCAAACAGATTGGATGAGTATTAAAACTCAGAAAGTCAAATATTCTAAGGGTCTAGCAGGAGGATTAAGGCAAGGTCGCTTAATAGCAGACATACCTCATAGAGCTCCATTTATGAAGAGAACAGGCAGGCAATCTGGCTGAGCTTCACCTGTTTGGACAACAATTTCCCTAGAAACTCATGAAGGGCGATTGTGCATTTCTGATTCTCCAAATAAGGCATATACAATTAAATCCAGCACATGTGCTATTTCTTCAAACATCTGTGAAAATAGGTTCTAAAATATAGAGTTAAATGAGTAACAGACTTTGAAACTACTTTCTCTCATTTTGAATTCATATAAATGCCATACATGGAGTCATTTTATAAAATGCTTGAAGTCAGTCTCTGTGATACTGCATTTATGGCAGAGCGTGAATGAATGAAAAGGAAAAAAATATAACAAATCTTTTCATTGATTAGGACATAATTTAGAGTGGTTTAAGTTCCACTTTACTAACTCGGAAGCTCAAGCCAAAAAGTAATACCTATTAGATTAAAAAATACTCAAGATTGGTCTTCCATTTATTCCTTAGTGTCTACTTTTCTTTAATTTTTCTGAATATTTGCAACAGCGAACAATCTAGCTAATAGCCTCACATATATTATTTAGACTTGCTCAGATATTTTATTTAAATATTCATTTTGCTTGTTGCTAATTGTTATCACTGAGGAAAAACTTCTCAAATTCAAACTTACTTTTATTAAAACAAACCTCTCCTGATTTATGTGGAGGAATATGTTGATTTTAATTATAGAGAGAAATTTTACCTGAACAGCAACTGGACATTAACCTTCACATCCTAAAATGAATGTCCTGGAAAACCATTCAATCAGCCCATATTATCTTTACATCAATACAACAGTCAGAGGATGTTTAATGGTAGCAATCCAACAAAAGGTTAGAAAACTAATAAATATTTAGTCTGGAGTCCATAGCTAATTAAAATCACATAAACAGGTAATCAGATACCCAAACCACTAAGTTTATTGTGGTGTGGTCCTTTTAAAACAAAAATCTAATGAGCGTAGCCTTCAAGAATAAATTAAGAACTCTCAATATTGAGATCAAGCAGGGAAAGCATGTTTATAAGAAAGGCTTTTTAAAAAAACTGCCCATTATCTTTTGACCCTTGGGCAAGTACGTGATATTCTCATATAGAATAAGCCCCTTGTGAATATTTGGACTAATAAACTTAATGTGTCTTCCAATCACAATATATTCTGATTCTATTATTGCAAGCAACTCCTCATTTCTACTACAAACTCATCAACTCTAAAGAATAAGAAAACCACATGAATTTGCACTTTATCAATAATGTGTTCTAATCAATAATGTGATAACTTCTGAAATCAGATTTTTCCCCTTCACCAGTGTTTTCTGTTTTAGATTATTGTGTTTGTTTCTTCTTATTCTTACAGTTTTTATAGGCTACCTCTATACCAACAATTGGCCTAAGGTATGTGTAAATAAAATATATATGTAAAAACAGTAAATTATATTGATTGAATGATATTGTTGAAATTGAACCAATTTTGCACTCTTGAGATACGACTCCCTTGTTAATGATGTATTTATTATGTCTTTTATGTATTGTTGGATTCAATACATAAATTTCAATTTGGAGCCAGCAGATATCTTCTCTCATGCTAATATTTGATTAGAAATTTCTGTGCCAATGTTCATGAATAGTGTCCTTTCAGTCTCTTATTACGTTAATACTAGACTTATAAAATGACCTGGAAACTTATTTATCTTATATTTTCTGAAAAAAAGTGTAAGATTGTACAGCCAGTTTAAGAATTTTCTACACAAAAATTTCATTTCAAATAGATGTCTATTTTGGTTTTGTGTTATTTTATCTGATCAGTTTTTATTAATTGTATTTTTAAAGACTTTCGTACTTTATATGCTGTCAAATTTATCAGCATAAATTATTCATAATACTATTTATTAATAAATATGATCCAACTACATGCACCCTTTAATACCTATCTCGGCAGTTTGTCTTTTCTCTTTTTTTAATGTGTTAAATCTCGTTAGTAGCCTATTAATTTTATCAATTCTTTAAAAGAACTAATTTTTAGCTTTGCTAATAATCTAAGAAAGTATGCATTCTATTTTTATTGATTTTTGCTCTTTTAATTATTATTTTATATTTACTTTGAGATTAATTTGTTCTCTTTTCTTATTCTGAGAAAACTTCAGCTTTTAGAGTGATATTTTTTCTTCTAAGCTTCTAAGCACTGTTTTAGCTTCGTTCTCTAACATATGATACCTGCATTTTTCTAATTAGTCAGTTTGAAATATTTTCTAATTTACTGTCACATTTTTACTTTGAGCATGGGCTTTTTTAAGAAGTACTTTTCTAAATATTTGGAATATTTCTAATAACTTTTTATTATTGATTTCTATTTGAATTATGTTTTAGTCTAATAGTAATATTTTAGTCATTTAATATGTATTAACATTTATTTTGATGGCCTAGCATGTGGTATAACTTGGTGAACTTTTCGTGTGCATTTGAGAATATGTATTCTGTAGTTGTGGGATGCTGTATTTGATGAAAGTCAGTTAGGCCAAGGTGATTAATATTGTGGTTCAAATAATAAATCTCTATATTCTGTCTGTTTCTGAAATTTCCAGTGTTATTGTAGATTTGTCTCTCTCTTTGGTATTATCAAATTTGTACATATTGTTCCTATAAGATATGTACAATGAAGCATTAGCTTCAATTTTGAAAGCTTCAAGTTTATTGACTATGGAGCTTGACTTTTTAATTTGTTTATTTAGTTCTTTCAATATACTGTTTCATTGTCTTTTGGCCTCTATTGTATAAAATTACCTTGATCTCTAATAACCTGTGGCTCTTATATAAAGAGTTAGTCTTGTTTTGTCTCTATGGGACAGGCATATTTAATGCAAATTTACAAATAAGTTTTAAAAACTTTTAAAGTGCATCATACAAATACAAAATTGGATGGCGTAATCCTCTCTCTCTCTCTCTTTCTTGTCCCTCCTACTACCTTCCCATTTATTGATCATAATATACATTCTAGCCAGCATTCTGTGCAATTTACATATAAAATCTCTGAACTTTTGCAAAGGGATATACTGTGACATTAATATTTTTTTTTCCTTATTTTCAGCTGAGCCCAGTGGCTCATGCCTGTAATCCCAGCACTTTGGGAGGCAGAGGTAGGCAGATCACCTCAGGTCAGGAGTTCGAGACCAGCCTGGCCAACATGGTGAAACCCCATTTCTGCTAAAAATACAACAGTTAACTGAGCATGGTAGCGAGTGCTTGTAACCCCACCTACTTGGGAGGCTGAGGTAGGAGAATTGCTTGGATTCAGGAGGTGAAGTTTATAGTGAGCAGAGATTGTGCCACTGCACTCCAGCCTTGGCAACAGAGCAAGATGTTATCTCAAAAAAAAAAATTCTTATTTTCTTCATATATAAAATGTGTCTAATGATTGTAAATACATTATATAGTTTTAGTGCGAAATAGTGCTGTATTAATTATGAATTTTTAGGAAATTTCGTGCTTCTTCGTAATTTTTTATTAAATGACAGCAATTAAAATTATTGTTGTTATACCAATTTTACACATGCTATTTACCAATGTATTGTCTCTCAAGTTTGAATCCACCTTATTTGTCATGCTTTTGATACTGTTGCTGGACCCAATAGTTTTTTCAGCTGGCCCAATGTTAGGCTCTGTCAATAGAGGGCACTGCTTCAGTGTGTGGTATCTTTGGTGCAGAGTCAGCAGATACCTTTTCTCATGGACCATGCTCTAACCCTCTGGAGAGTTTCTTTGCAGGCGACAGGCTGCTTATTCCTGTGACAGCCACATCCTCTGCAAAGATGTCTGAATCTCAGTTTTGGGGATGGGGGCTCTTGTAACTTTTTAGTTTCTTCATTGCTTACTATCCATCAACTTTTGATATAGTAGTTATATCCTGCTTTTGCTGCTTCTATACGCTTTGGAATCTCTCACTCAGTTTAGTAGTTACCTGCATTTTAACTAGCTTACAATTCTTTATATCGAATTCATTTGTTCATATTAATCATGAAGTTTCTGTCTCTTGATTGGACCCTAAGTAATACCACATACAATATCTAAGTGTTAGAAAACTGACTAACTAGAGGTCACAAAATCGATGACTTGTAGGACTTAGAATCAAAACTGGTTTTACTATTGTGCAGATTATTATCCATGAAGGCCTCTCTTACCTCTCTCCATCTTTCTTGGTGCCATGAGAGGCTAACTGTATCAGTGAATTCCTTTGTTCTTGTTAGCCAATGGAGAGTACCAGCAGACATCAAGAGGAGGGAGAACAGCAAAGTATTATTCTCCCAGCTCTCTTCCTGTAGAGTTGCTGTAAGTTGGCTTCTTGTTACATGGCTTCAGCTTCTGTGACAATCCGCTTATTTCCATTTTCTGATAACACTTTATCCCCTTGTCATTTTAAACCTAAGGGAGGTATCTCAGCCCTACTATTTCTGGCTAAAGAGTACTGCTCTGTCCCCCATGGTTTCCCAACATGTTGCCAACACCTTTGAAAAAAGTCTCTTTATTAGATATGCCTTAAATTTTACTAACTTTATTGCACCATCTGTTTTCTGCAGGGATCTTGACCAAAACAACAATATTCAAAAGTCTGTGCTCAATACCTTGACTTATAATACCTCATTGAAAGCCAAATATCATGCCAAGTGCAAAAGTATCTCTGCCAAATATTTTAATGTTCCACGTATATGAGTTGGGATTTACTCAATTTTTAAAAGTCATCTACAAAGGAAAATCCAATTTGAATGTTGGCAAAATATTATTTTAAAATAGAATTATGTTTATGAAGAAAAGAAACTTTAGCTTCCGCCTATATCTTCTAAGCATTCACTTTTTCTCTCATTGGAAATAACTACCTTTAAGTTTCTTGTATTCTCTTCCAGAAATTGTCCATTTATTTACAAATAGTCAGATAAATAAATGGATATACAAATTATAGATAGATTAAAAAACTTTACACAAGTGGAAATACAGTATATACAAAATAAGTTTTCATTAAAAAACCGCTTGGAACTTTATCTGTATCTGTCTTTATTTATTTATTTTAGAGACAAGCTAGTGTTCTGTTGCCCACAGTAGAGGGTCATGGCACAATCATAGCTCTCTGAGGTGTCATACTCCTGGTCAAAAGTGGTCCTCTCACCTCAGCCTCCCAAGGCAATAAGATTAGAGTCATGAGCCACTGTGCCCAGATCTATCACATTTTTAAAGTAGCCATTTAGCATTTTACTTTGAAAATATGTAAAATAAAATATCATTTATTTAGTAAATAAAGTATCATTTATTTAGCCAGTAATCAATTTGATGATGGCCAATTGGCTTGTTTCCAATGATTTACTATCAAAAAAATTCCACAATGAACATATTATATATTTGTAGAATTGTACATGTATATGTATTTACACACAACAGTATACTTTTGGGGTTAAACCTGGGGTAGAAAGTGTACACTTAAAATATTGACATTGCCAAATTTCTTTCCATTGAAGCTGTACAGTATTACATTTCCACCAAAAATAGATTGATAGAAGTGTAACAATTATAATTCTCATTTTTCTACACAATTTCCAACACAATTTAATAGATAAAAATATAAGTGTACCTATAGTAGCATTTCTCTTCTGATTTGCATGGCTGAAATTAAGTACTTTTTCATATGTTTAAGGACCATTTGTATTTTCTTTTAAGTGTAACTATGTTCAGTGTTGCTTATATATTTTTCTACAACGAAATGTTTTTTAGCTATTATATTGATAGAGCTTTTTCTATATTAAATAAATTAACCTTTATATGTAATTATGTGACTTTTTTTTCTTAGGTTTTTTGTTTGTTTGTTTTTCTTTGGACATAGTTTATAGTTTGATTTTGCCATTCAGGCATTTTTAAATTTAACATGGTCTAATATGTTAGACTTCTGTGGCTTGGGGGCTTGTTTCATACTTAGAAAATCATTTATTTTCTAATAAATTTTTATTCTTGTTTTTAGTCAAGTATAGTTTTTTGTATACATTTATATTTGTCATTCATTTTGAATTTTTTCAGTGTAGGTGATATAGCAGTCCAATATATCTTTTTCCAGAGTGACAATTGACCTTATAGCCATTATAAAATCATTGATTGAAAATAAGGTTTTACAAAAAATTACCTGGGCATGATGGCGCGCACCTGTAATCCCAGCTACTCAGGAGGCTGAGGCAGGAGAATTGCCTGAACCCAGGAGGCGGAGATTGTGGTGAGCCAAGATCGTGCCATTGCACTCCAGCCTGGGTAACAAGAACGAAACTCCATCTCCAAAAGAAAAAAAAGAAAATCAATTTTTACTATTTATTTTCAGAATTACTTTATCATGTAATAAATTTATACATATATAATACCACCTGTACTGTTTGTTCCTTTTATATTTTTCTGTTATTGCTTTATTTCATACTACTTTATAGTATGTTTTGTAATCTAATAAAATATTTTCTCCCAGTTTTGCATGTTTATTCTTCCACATGACTGTGGATCTTTATTATCTGGATCTAAAAGCAAAGTCCTGTTGTTTTTTTTTTAAATTGTTTTATTCATTGAAATTTAGTAGAAGCATTGATATAGTTGTGATACTGAATCCTCCTCCAGGGACGGCATATTGCATGGCTTACTCTTTTGGATGGTTTGACATTTTCTTACCTTATTGCCCTAAAATTGGTTAGATATGCATTAAACAATACGTTGTGAGAAAATTCTACTCTGTTCTTGACGTTTCTGCTTTGTGATGAACTTTATCTGCCCTTTCCTATCAGCAGATGACCTAATTCTCTCTTCCATGCACTAAATAAAATCCAACAAAATTTCAGTTTTCTGCCACAATATCCTTATTTACTTGTACCTGTATCAAAGTTTCTCCTCTTTAAGAAAAAATAGAAATGGTTCTTTTCTTTGAGACAGGCATTACTGTTATCCAAATGTATTTCTTTTTGCTCTTCAGAGCCATAACTTCGTGGCCTTTAGCAGCTAAATATTTCTTCTAACAAATTCCAGGTATGTTCTCTTCTTTTCACCTATATCACTGTCGTTGTTGTCCAGAATATCAACATTATTTTTCTTGGTAATTGGAATAACTTTCTAACTAATCTGCGTATCGCCAGTTGTAACAATTTTCCCCAATCTCCACAAATTCATTCTTCAACTTTTATTGGTACTGTCCAACTGAATTCATAATGTTCTTGTTCAACTACACATTTGATTGTTATATGGTCTTACTAAAACCCTTCAGTAGGTTCCCATTGCTTTTGGGATGAAGGCTGAGCTCCTGACCATGGCTTGTAGGAAGGAGACCACACATTCTGGCTTCATCTTGCTGCCTGATCTTACTGTAGTCCTTGTGACACTGTGTGGGCCTCCAAGGTACCAGTTTAGTTTTCTGAATTTTGAGTTTACCATATTCCTTTCTACTAGTGCAGCAATTTTTTTTTTTTTTTTTTTTTTTTTTTTTTTTTTTTTTTTTTTTTTTTTTTTTTTTTTTTTGGCTGAGTTTGTCTTTGTCTAGAACTTTTGTCTACCTACTCCTCTCCTACCCCTAAAGGGAAACTGTTTTGATTCAGGTCAGCTTTATTATTTACCTGACTTATTACAGGCCATAGAGCATAGTAATCAGGAATATAATATTTAGAATTAAAAATTCAGTTTTGAATCCTGCTTCTACCACATACACACTTTGTGTGATCTTGGGCAATTTTCTTATCTAATCTGAGCCTCAGTTTCTGATTTACATAAAATAGTTATAAGATCTACTTCACAAAGTTATGACAATTAAGAGATATAAAATACATGATGGGCTTAGGACATGGTGCGACTCTGAATAAACACTCTGTAATATTATCTTATTCTCTATGGCCAGTGTTGCCTTCTTTCTTTAGGCTATTCTCCACAATACAGTGACCTCATCAAGTTGCAAATGTGCTTAAAACTCACCTGGGCCTATTCAATAGCTATATAATAAAGAGCAAATTCCTTTCTTTTACTCAGCATGTATTTGTTGGAAATATTTTATATGAAAGTTACAGTGTGATGAAATAGTGAATGGTAAATGAAACACTTGCAATATACTGTCTTAAAGACTTTATATTCTAATAGGGTAGACAGATCTACTATTTATGTCTAACTCTTTTAGATTCTAAATGAGGATTTTAAGGTGCCACGGAAGCAATGTAATTATGTACCTTGCACCTTCATGGTTTAAGGCCCAGAAATTGTTTCCTTACGGGAATTGTTTTAACCAAACCTGACAGTATGAATAGAAATTACAAAGGAAACTTCAGTGGAAGATTTGGCTTGCAAGTCTTTAATGTGACTATGAATCATATTATAATTTTGCCTCTTCTTGCTCCTCCATATCTTCCTGTTATTTTCCTTGCCTAAGCTTTGCTTAGGCCATAAAAATTATCTATAGTTTCCCAAAGAGACCAGGCTCTATTAACATAAGGCCTTTGCATATGCTACTGTCTCCTGTCTGACTGATTTTTCTCATTTTTTTTCTTAGATAACTCACCCTATCCTTCAGGTTTTAGCTTGGATATTCCTTCTTCTGGCAGCCCTTCCTAGACCTCCTAAAGGTGAATTTGTTGTTCTACAGATTACATAGCATTATACTGGGTTTGCCTCTGTAGTTTGTAAAGCTCCACAAAGGCAAAGGCAATATTCTATTCTATTTTTTTCCTTTGTTTCAAAAACAGTGCTTGGTGCATTACTATAGGTTGTCAATAAACATTTGTTGAGTAGATATGTGAATTTATAATGTAAAAAGAAAATGCATTTAGCACATTCAATTCAGAATGCAATATTTTCCAATATGTTGTTGAATAATGTGGTGTGTGCCAAGAATTTAAGAAAGAATATATCTTAATCCAAAAAATAGAGCATCTGTCTTCCTAGCAGAATATAATCAGTAAAAATTTATGGCATAGAAATTGCTTTGGAATGTGAACTGTCACTTAAAATTGAGACCTTTTCTGGAAAAACTTTGCTATTCTTAGCAATATTGAAATTGTTTTTTTCATATAACAAGCGAATGCACATATATATATATATATATACACACACACATATGTTTATTCTTATATTTAAAGTTGATGTATTAAAAAGGTTCTAGCAGCATTTGGGAATACATTAAAAATCTATGTCCATGCAAAGACTTAAACATTTTTATAATGGTATTATTTATAATTGCAAAAAAACTGCGTAACAGTCCAAATATCCATCAACTGCTGAAATGGTAAACACAATGCATCATATTTATACAATGGAGTGTAATTTGGACATAATAATGAACAGACTATGGATGTGAATAAATCTCAAAAGCATTATAAAACAGTGAAAGAAACCAGACACAAAAGACTATGTATTGGATGATTTCATTTATATGAAATTTCTAAAAAGGACAAATCTCAAAGATACAGAGAGCAATGTTTGCCTGGGCCTAAGACACGGGAGTGGGGACTGACTGCAAATGGACAAGAGGAAATTTTTTAGGCTGATAGAAATGTTATAATGTTATAGTGATACTTACACAACTGCGTAAATCTACTGAAAGTCATCGAAATATAAACGTCAATGTGTGACTTTTATGGTATGTAAATTACACCTCAATAAAGCTCTTCACAGAAAGATGGAAAGAAACACATCCTAGTGCATTTTCTATTGGAGTGTAAATTAGTACAGAGTTTTGGAGGATATTTTAGTAACATGTTTCAAAAGCCTTAAGATTATATTCTCCTTGACATAGCAATTACACTTCAGATATTTTTGCGTTAAAGAAATAATTAAGAAATCATTAATGTACATAAACACTTAAATATAATAATTTTATTTCTGGATGAAAATTTTTCTTTGTTCAAAACAAAAGTTTACTTATACTTGCCTCAATTTTTCTATTTTGGTTTGCATATAATCAGTATTTTAATAAAAAACAATATTTGTTTTTAAGATAAATATTAACAGTAAAAGACGTTGAAATTAATCTAAATGTTCCAAGGGAAATATGGAAGCATTTCCTAATTCTTCTCATGAATATTTATTCTCTTTTTAATTCAGATAATATAGCTCCTTTTCCTGCCCCACCCATAACGTCAGCTTTAATGGACTATATAAACATACAAGAGAAAAACTACTTTCGAAGCCTACTTCACAGTTAAATGTGTACATGTGATGAACTACTGACCAGTGTATGTGAATAAAACTAATGTGTCAGATTCCGAGCCATGTCAATTAAAGTGATGTACCTTGCAGTCTAACTCCTTTTTTTTCTTTACCCATCCTGTGCTTGGCATGTAGATGTGGTATTGGTGAACCACTATAAAACTTGTGGATGAGGACAATGTACTGTAAATTATGACAGAGTAATAAGGTAGATGAAACCTAGGTTTCTGAATGACATGAAGCAGAGCTGTCCTTTCAGGCTGGACTGGCCAGGTGGTTAATGTAAAACAGTGACATACAGCAGGTCCTCCAATAACATTGTTTCATTAAAAGTTGCTTTGTCATTATGTTGGTAAGAAAACAAGTAAAAAGAATCCTGGCTGGGCGAACTATCTGAGTGGAGTTTGCTCATTCTCCCCCTGTCTGTGTGGGTTTTCCCTGGGTACCCTGGTTTTCTCCCACATTCATTCCAAAGATGTGCATGTTAGGGTGAATTGATGTGTCTCAATTTTCTTAGTGTGACTGAATGTGTGTGGGTATGTAAGTGCACCTTGTGAGGGATAACATCCTTTCCCAGGTGGTCAAGGTCCGACCTTGCATAAGAGCTTCCAGGATAGGGTCTAACCACCCCTGAACCTTAACTGGTATAACTGGATAAATAATTGTCTTACTTATTTGATTACTCTTTCTCAAATATATGTATAGCTCACATTCGTTTTAATGCTTAAGATTAGAAGTGTGGGGCCGGGTGTGGTGGCTTAAGCCTGTAATCCCAGCACTTTAGGAGGCCGAGGCGGGTGGATCATGAGGTCAAGAGATCGAGACTATCCTGGTCAACATGGTGAAACCCCGTCTCTACTAAAAATACAAAAAATTAGCTGGGCATGGTGGTGCGTGCCTGTAATCCCAGCTACTCAGGAGGCTGAGGCAGGAGTATTGCCTGAACCCAGGAGGCGGAGGTTGCGGTGAGCCAAGATGGCGTCATTGCACTCCAGCCTGGGTAACAAGAGTGAAACTCCATCTCAAAAAAAAAAGATTAGAAGTGTGTGTGTGTGTTTTTTTAGAAGTTTGGTGATGCATTGTGAACAAAAATATGCCATTGGAACTTACCCCTTGTTTGTCTCAACTATCTTATGATATAATTAGTTTTGTTATATATGATTTTTCTTACAGTCAGTTTCTGAGAACCTATCAATGGTTAGTGAGGACTTAATGTACTTTGATTGCATGTCAGCTGCTCTAGTTCTTGTTCTCATGCTATAGTAGCTTAAAGTAGCACCTTCTAATATAGGAGAGGTCCAATTAAAGAAAATGTGATATGATTAAATGAAATTTAACCATTAATTACATACTGGAATTGAAATAGAGCTGTGGGCATGGGACATGCTTTATTTCTGGATATATCTATATTTACATCTACATCCCTATCTATATATTTCAAGAGTTGACACACCAAGTTATAATGACACTGAAAATTGAAAAAGCATGTAAACAATTTGCCTACACCTAATAAAAATACTTAGGATTTTTGTTTTATTTCGTTTTGTTGTTTTTTGTTTGTTTGTTTTGAGAACAAGTCAGGCTCTGTCGCCAGGCTGGAGTGCAGTGGAGTGATCTCGGTTCACTGCAATCTCAACCTCTGGAGTTCAAGCGATTCTCCTGCCTTAGCCTTCCAAGTACCTGAGACTACAGGCATGCAATACCATGTCAGGCTAATTTTTGCGTTTTTGGTAGAGACAAGGTTTCACCATGTGGGCCAGGCTGGTCTGGAGCCCCTGACCTCAAGCGATCCACCCACCTCAGCCTCCCAAAGTGCTGATATTACAGGCATGAGCCACTGTGCCCAGCCTGGGATTCTTAAGGTAAAAATGTGTTATATGCAGGATGGTTAAATGATGCTAAAATGGCTGGGTGTGGTGGCTCACACCTGTAATCCCAGCACTTTGGGAGGCCGAAGCAGGCGGATCACAATGTCAGGAGATCGAGACCATCCTGGCCAACAAAGTAAAACCCTGTCTCTACCAAAATACAAAAATTAGTTGGGCATGTTGGCACACACCTGTAGTCTCAACTACTCGGGAGTCTGAGGCAGGATAATTGCTTGAACCCAGGAAACGGAGATTGTAGTGATCGAGATTGTGTCACTGCACTCCAGCCTGGCGCCTGGTGACAGCAAGACTCTGTCTCAAAAAAAA
>NW_016107603.1:2917054-2951866 GCF_001604975.1 Cebus imitator
AAAAAAAAAAAAAAAAAAAAAAGATACACTGAATGTTGACTTGGAAAGGTACATGGAAAATCTTTGCAAATTTTGAGGTAGAAAAAACTGCTGTTTTACATGTCTCCACTAAAATGAAAAAGTAAAATTATAACACATTTATGTAAAATTATAACACATTTATGACTCATTTTTTCTATTAAAAATAAGAACTGAGATAATGGTTTTCAACACCTACTATTGATTTTTTTACAGACTGGTGATTTGATCATGATTTGATCATGAGTAAAGGAATGGTGATTGATTTGAGCCTTTGGAGAGTTTAAGAGAGCTAGCTAAAACTGCAGGTTGTGATTCAGAAGTCCCATAACTGAGAAAGCATAAAACTCAAAAGGGGCACATTTATTGTTGAATGAAGACACCCTATGGCCTAAATTAATCTGAGTGTATTCAAATACGAAGTGAAAATGCTAAGCATTTAAGTGCCTTCAGCTCCTGTTCATCCCCCTAAATGGAAAAGCTGCTATGATGAAGAGAATACCTGGCAGCAGAGGCAGTAGCTTTGCTGTGGCAGGCAGAAATGAGCTGCTTACACACTCACATACTCCTCTACAAACCACGTAATAAATATGCATAGGTCAGTGGGAAGTGAAATGATTCGCCATATAATACAGAAAGGTGTATTTTCTTAACACATCAGCAAATTAAAATACAGCCTGCCATCATTGTGAGATGCAATTTCTCTTTATTTTATATATATTTCCTCCAAATTGGTCCTGTTTATTTTAATTTCTTGAAACCTCTTCCCACACTTTGATGGAGTCAGTTAAACATTCACTAGCTCTGTTATCCCCATCTTTAAGTGAAATAAATATGGTTCAAGTCTCAAAGATGCTTGCTGCTACATCAATAAGGGTAGCAGGCACTTGCCTCAGCAAAACAACAGCAGGTGAAATGTGTTGAAATGCACATATTTATAGATAACACTGCAGTATTTATAATGTGAGGCTGGAGTCTCTACGATGGAGATCTGGCTCTGTGTGACTGTGCCATTGAGGTCAGTTCAAGGCAGCTGACTGGCTTTCTATATATGGCATGAGGAACAGCTGTTAAATTTTTAGACTGAGCATTTAAATAAGTCTTGGACCTGTTAAAGTCTTAATAATTAGAATGAGAAATGGCGGGACTGGGAATAAAAGATGCCATGGTCCTGACATTAGGGAGATATTTCCAAAAGAAATGATTTTGTGTCAGGTTGTAGTTATTAAAAAGAAAATATTTAATTTTTTTTGTGGTCTGAGTAACAAGTAGAACAAAAAAATCAATGCAATAAAGTTTATAATTTTGATTATGTGACTGTCTCTTTGAGCAGTACTTTAGCAGAAAATCAGATGGACTCTGATTAGGCTTATAAATATAGAAATGTATTGATCACACACAAAAAACTCCTTGAAGTGTTCCTTACATAAAGTCAATGGATCTTTTAAAAGAATAAAAAGGTGTAGCTTGTCTTTTAAGGCTCCAACGAAGTTTGTGGAGCTGACATCTCAATAAATTACGGAAACGTATTGACTTCTTTATGGACTATCCGCAAAATAAATGGGATTATGTTGAGCAGCGTTTAGAGAAAATACAGAGCCCTATTTTGATTCCATTGCATGGATGTAAATTTTCTCAATGTTAAAGAGTGCAAGGGAGCAGGGGGAACTGTAGAATAGACACATTTACATGAAGGAACTGGATTTTTTAGTAAAGTTGTGAAGATTTTGGCTGCAACAGGTTCTAGCCCATTTACCTCACCACCCTTCACTTTTGTTTATATAATGAATGAGATATGTTTTCACCTTCTAAGGTTCTTCTTCATCTGTAATTTTTGTGCTTTTGAATTATCCCTAACTACATTCTCCAAAGCCAAGCAAGAGAATGTTCCTGCTGAATATCATCCTGTCACTACAGAAACTCTGGAATCTTTGTAGAAGGTTTCTAATGGCTGGCGGGAAGCTTTTCTTTGTCAGAAGCACATTTTTGGCTGAGTTCCTTTTCTCAGGGCAAATAAGGAGCTTTATCATTCCTCTCAGTAACCAAATACATGCTTGTAACAAAATACCATTTATATAAAACACTTAGAAAATATAAAAGAAACCTAAGCATTTCCACATAAAGCAGTCCTTATGTTCTAACAGGATGTTTGCTAAATTATCAATTATGTAAAATTATTTAAATTATTTCTTCATATCATGAAAATTCTAGAAACACTTTCAAGACCAAAGTAGTCCACATCCACTGAATAAATGTTAAAGCTGTCACTTATGTATCACAGTTCTATTCTCTACTCACCCAAGCATTTTTAGGAACGAGGCTCATACTTCCCATCTTATAACAGGCATTTTATCCTAGTCATTAGAGATGTAACTTAGCCCAGAATAAACCAGCTTAGATCTGTAGGGATTTATACTAGAGACATATCTATTTTAAAATATGAGAATTAAAATCTTATTAACTTTAGTGTCATGTTTTCATAGCTGCATGAGACATTTATCCAGTTTACTATTTTGTAGCTATATCAATGACTTAGAGAAGATTTAGAGTAACTATTTTGAAAAATAGAGGAAATCAAGATTATAGTTATAGAATAAACAAAGAGAAATCAGAGATTAAAAACATACAAGTCTTTCATTGTATATATTTATGTCTTCTAATTAAAAAGAAAAACAATTCTGTTGAGTGCTTACCATGTATCATGTTAAGGGTTTTGCAGGGGTCAGTTCAACCATCTTAAGAATCATTTAAGTTTGATACTGTTAACATTACTTCTGTTTTGTGAATGATGAAACTGAAACTTCATCATTAATTAAATAAACTTATTGGCAGAAGAGGGAGTCAAATCCTGGCCTTTATCTGTCCCTTAAACGATATGGCACTGCATTTCTGATGTAAAACATGAGCAACAAATAGAAAGTCCAGGCCAAGCAAGTTCATTAACTGAGGTCATTCATCTACCTAATAGCAAACGGTGAACTGAATCTAGAATCTACTGACTCATAATTATTAATATGTTTTTACTCCATAAAGAATATTAAATTTGTATTCACGTTGTATATTATATGCCATCTTATAACTACTGTTTATAACTCTTACATAATTTGTAGCATTATATAAAAGTGATACAAGATTATTTAATTTTTTTTAATGATGCACTTTGTAATTTTGCCTACTGTTGCTGAAAAGAGCATTCAAAAACACCTCTCCCAAATACTGCATGAAAAACCTTGTGAAAAACCTTTGAGAGAATTGCTCTGTGATAAATGAGCCATTCATGCCTCAGAGTGGTTTACTTTAGTTGAATAATTTACTCTCCTTTTACTATTAGCTGAGTTTAATTGCATGGAAGGTACAGGGATGTATTTTATTGGTTACCATTAATTGTTGAATTACTTAATTTTGGGTTGGCATAGTGAAAGGATTCAGGAATGGAAAGATTTGATTTTGGTGACCACCTCCCCAGGTGATTTGTGCAAAATCATACGTTTTAGGATGCAGAAAATGAGTTAGGCTAAATGCAAGATCAGAAACCAGGAATAGTGCCAAAGGGGAGGAAAATGCACCACAGATACTTAAGCTATGATCATTTTTCCAAAGGACTGTGCACTGGGTTTCATGTGGTGCTATAAGAGAAATAGACAGTATCTCAAATAAATGATAAGCAGTTTGGACATTGAGGAATCAAGAATGAAAAATGTCACCTTTGCCTTTACTCACACTATTTTTCCTTCCCCTTGGATACCCTCCTTTCTACGTATGCTATGGTTTGGTTTGTTTGACGCCTCCAAATCTCATATGGAAATCTGATCTGCAATGTGGGAGGTGGGGCCTAACAGGATGTGTTTGAGTAGTGAGAGAGGATTCCTCTTCAATGGCTTGGAGCCATTCTTCAAGTAATGAGTGAGCTCTCACTCTATTTGTTCCCAAGAGAACTGGTAGTTAGAAGAGCCTGGAACCTCCCTGTTCTCTCTCTTCCTTCCTTTCTCACTGTTTGATCTCTACACAGCATGCTTCCTTTCCCTTCTTCCATGAGTGCAACCAGCCAGAGGCCCTCATCAGAGGCGGATGCTGGCACTATGTTTCTTGTATGTCATGGAGAATGGTGAGCCAAATAAACACCTTTTCTTTATAAATTACCCAACCTCAGGTTTTCCTTTATAGCAACACAGAAATGGACTAAGATCCTCTCTATCCACCTTGAAAATCCTACTTCTCAGAGAGCTATCTTTTATTTGCCGATGCCAACAAGTAAGGTCATCAGCTTGAAACCAGCTTTGTAAAGGTTGTAAATCTGTACTTTTAAAGAATTCAAATGATTTTAGAAACTAGGCAGGGGACCTTAAATATGAAGCAGGAAGAATTATCCTAACAAAGAATTGGGTGTACTAAATGGGCCGTCACCCTCAGACACTGAATACTAAACAATTATTTGAACAACTTGAGTTAGGATTTCTTCTGAATTATGCTGGATACTGCTTTGGCAACTTAACAGAAGCTTGAGAGTGTGTTGTCTCTTGATTGTCAAAGGAAAGTCTATTATTGCACTCCCCAATGGTACTAAAACTGCGGAATGGACTAGCCCATTTCTTACTATATTAAATAACTTCTATACCTAACTTTTTTTTCTTCTAACTTTTTTTTTTCTTCTAACTTTCAATGTGCTGCTACTGATTTTTTTTTTTGTGGCCTAGCACTATATATAAATACCTTTTTAAAATTTTGCATAAAATGAAAATATTTGAGTAAACAGTCTTAGAGCTATGTATAAATGACAAGATATAATTTTAACATAATATATGATAGATATTAAGCAATATATGTAACATTTAAGTACATTTAAAAGTTAATTAAAATATTAACTATGACCTCACTCTCAAACTTATAAACTATTAAAATACTAGTAATATTAATACCTATTTTCTCTTCTTCCCCTATTTCATTCCTGACTTCTCTACCAGAACAAAAACTCTTAATTTTGTGCTTATCATTTATTTGTTGTAGTTTTTTAAATAGTACTACTATATATTTAAGTGTTAAACAATATATTGCTTAGTTTTCTTCATTTTGAGCAGTATAAAATATCAAATTATGTTATCCACTATGAATTGCATTTTTCCTTTGTTATATTTCTCACATTTATCCATGTTGTCTTATATAGTTACAATTTATTCTTCTCATTCTTTGATAATATTCCACCTTGATTATTGCAAAATTTATTTAGCCACATTCTAGTCAATGCATCATTTCTGTTTTTTTCACTTCTACGAACCATACTCTTATGAACCTTATGTCATTCCTGGTATACATATGTAAAATTTCCTCTAAAAAAATAGTTCAAACATTTTACTGTGATTTGTACCAAGAGATAAATTTTAAACAACAGCTTGGTAGATATTTACAATAAGGAGTCTTTTAGTCCATGGATATGGTATATCATTCCACTTATTTAAGTCTTTTAAATATTTCTCTTTTTTTTCCCCCTCTTCTAGAGACAGGGTCTTGCTCTTCTGACCAAGCTGGAGTGCAGTGGTATGATCATAACTGACGGCAGTCCCAAACTCCTGTGCTCAAGTTATCCTCCCACCTCAGCTTCTTGAGTATCAGGACCTATGGGTTGTCTATTTTTTAAATTTTTATTTGTTATACATATGGGGTCTTACTTTGTTGCCCAGGTTGTAAATATCTTTCAATAAAGTTTTCTTCTTCTTTGCATAGAAACCATTAGCTACATCGATTTTCTATTCTCTCTTGAGATTACAAGTAGAACGCAGACTGTCTAGTTTATCCTGTAGTTCTCATAACGTTCTTTCATATTTCCCATTTTCTTATATCTCTACACTATGATGTGAGTACTTGCTTCACATCTGTCTTCCAATTCTTTTATAATCTTTGGGTGCTTTCTTACCTACAAATTATTTGTAAATTGTTGTTCCAGACTTTTGCTTTATTCTTTTCCAAATCAGTTTTGTTATTGTAAGTTTTCAGTTGTTCACTTAAAAAAATTCATTCTCTTTCTTCTTAATATGTTATATTATTTTACATTTTTTTTCTGATAAGTATATCATCTGAAGTCTTTGAGAGGTCTAAAGTGGTTGACTTTTTAGTTTTTGCTTACTTTACCTTATGTTATTGTGCTTTCTAGGTTTGTTTATATGGTTAAAATATATTAGTTGTATTTGGTTGAACTTAGTTTGTAAAAAACTGAATCTGACTCAGTGACGTTAACCTGCAAAGAGAATTTAATTTGTTCCTGCTTGATCCCAGAACCTGCTACTAATTTGAAGCTACTTTAATCTCCTTAGGGTTTCAATCTTAATCCAATGATTTTAGGTCCAGCTCTTTCACTGGTATTCCCAAGGCCTTGGCTCTAATCACAGCATCCATAGTGGTATTAGTTCCCAGGGCAATTATGTACCATTCACAACTACTTTTTCTCATTAAAGTTCATCGTTATTTTGTTGTGGTGCTGGTGGTGATGGTTTTGGCTTAATTACCCACTGGAACTTTTCCTTGTTTGTAGTTAATCTTAACCTCAATGTTTTTCAAAGTATGTTTTATCAAGATTTTAGTCATATTGTAACTGAAAGCCCTTTCAAAGTAGCTGGTTTACCTCCCTTATTTCCAGAAATTGAAGCACTTGGAAAACTTCAATCAAAATATATTCTAATTCACTACTAAATTTCTGTAATACCTTTAGTCTGCAAATAAGCATGTGAAAAAATTTTTCAACTTTGATATCATGTTTTCTTAATCTGTCATTTCACTGGATTTCCTTTATAGTCTCTATCTTACTGCTAAAATTATCCGTCTGTTCTGTACTGTTCTTATATTTCATAGATTAATGAACATATTCATTATAATTATTTAAAAGTCCTAGTCAAATAGTTTCAAAATATGTTCCATCTCTGAGTCTGGTTCTGTTGACTGCTTTATCATCCCTTGATGATGAGTTCTTTTTTTTTTTTTCATGCTTATTCATGTTTCTTGTGATCTTTAAAATTAGATTTGGACATTTATGCAAAACAAAAATAGAGACTAAAGTAAACAGTATTAAATCCTAGGAACTGGTACACGTCTGCTTCTGTCAGGTTGTCGGGGAGCCTGAAACTTCTATTAGTCTCTTTAACCCTGGGTCACAGAGAATAGAGGGAAGGCATATTCTCAGCATTTTTGTCTTTGCCTCCACAGCAACAAAACTGCCTTTTATAGTTAAGAAGCCTTGTCCAGGTGGTCTTGAACGTAAGCAATTTTTTTACTTCTCCTCCAGTGGCAGTTGCACTGTGTTTTGTGTTTGTGTAGGAGGCTTCAAACAACAGAGAATTTATCCTTTCTCCAGCAGCAGCCAACTTTTGCTTGGTATAAAAACAAGAAAGATTTTTTCTAAAAGACAGATTTTGCTTTATTTTTTTCTCCAGAGGCAGCTTACCTATTTCTGGAATCTGAGCTGGAAATTTTCCTGCCCCCTACCTAGAGGAAGACAGGTTTTGCTTTATATTAGCGAAGTGTCACTTGTGGGTTTCACACCTGTTCCATAGTAAGAACTTACTTCAGTGTTTCATCATTAAGGGAAACTTTCTCAGTTATCCCTTTTTGACTCTACTCTTTCTCATGGTCACCTGGTAGAGACTCAGGAAAAAGATCTGGCAAGTGGGTGAAGACTACTTTTGTGTTTGGAACTCAACCTGTCCCACTAACCCACACTCTCTGTTTATGTGTTTGTTAATACTGAAGTTTTTTTTTTTTCCTTACCCGTTTTAATGAGTGGCACCTCTGATGTGCTTTGCCATGGCAAAATACTTTGTGTGGCTTATCCTGTTTTTCCTCAGAGGAGGTTGTTACGCTTTGACAATCAAAGTACCTCATTTCCTTGGGATTTCAATTCATTGAAGAATTGAAAAGCAAGCAAATAAACAAACCCCCAGTAACTATGGTTCTGTATATTTTCTTTGTTTTACTTATTGTTTGGGTGGGATAAACGTTCTCTTATGGCTTTCTATGTTCTTAACAGAAGTAAAATGCAGATTGTCTTTAAGAATAAACCTTAGTGAAAAAAAAGGAAATTATAATGATATACATAACATACCATTTAGTTAAATTAAAATATCTTCACATTATATAATTTGCATTTTCTAAAAGAATATGTAAATAAACTGAAATACATTAAATACATTATAATTGTTGCCTGAGGAAGAAGCAGAGGAAAGTGATATGTATTAATATAAATGAATGAATTAAAGATAAATGAATAAAGCAAGAAAGGAAACTTTCATTAAGCAAAGTTAATTATGTGCCATGAACAGTATGATAAACTCTGTCCTTTGTACCTGAAATCTAAAAGGTACTGATAAACAACCAAACACAAAAAACCGTTTGGATAATATGACATTATCTTGTTCCACTTGTGTTGCAATACCGTGCATATATGTCATCTTTGTTCAAATCAGAATATGCTGCTTATAATTTTTTTACTTTAATAATATTAAATGTATTGTGAAATATAAAATTTGACTCATTGCATTACTGTAATATTTCAGTAGGATTTTTTGTAAGTATATGTAGCTCATCATAGGATGAAATACAATGATTTATACAAGTGTGACTAACAATAAAGCACATGAATTATTATATTTTTGTGAAAAGAGTACAACAAAATACTATAAACATACATCATGGGGAAAATATTGTATTTGCTAATATCAAGTTTACTTCTTTAATGGAAATAATTTTAGTTCTGATTATCCATTTGAAAAAGTCAATAGACAAAGTGACTTATCTAGGCTATAAACGATTTGTGGTAACTGGGTCAGCTATTATGCCAATTATGAGCCTCAGTATTTTTCATCAGACTCATGAGGTAATTAGATTTTAAGGTCACTTCCAAATCTTGTAATAAAGAATAGCCTACAATAAATAGCTGGTCTTGAAAATGTGTGGATAAGATATCGAGAGTACCACCTAAGGCAGGACACCTTGATAAGGGAACATGAGAGAGACTTTTGTAAGCTGAGAGTTATCAAGGTAGCTAAAAAACAAACAAACAAACAAACAAACAAAAACCTAGTAGAACAGTAAAAGTAGGAGCAACTTTCACTGACTGTAAGTAGCATTATGTAGGAAGCATTGAGTAATATTGAATACAATCTTAATCCAATTCCACTCTCTCATACCTATACATACATCTCTGTATGAGTCTTGTTGGCTGTGCAGATTTAGAAATTTGAGAGTTCTATCTCAAACTACTATGAGTATTCTAAATAGGATTTGGATTTCTCTCTAATTTAGCTTGCTTTTTCACCAAAAACAGAGACTGTAAAGGATTTATACATAGGTGGTTTATTGAGGAAGCAATGGAAACTCAATTTAGAGAGCTAAGTGAGCTTTTAGCAAGAGCAAACAGCAAAGTAAAAGAGTCAACATAACATATATTATCGGATTGCTCATTGGATGCAGCAATTAAAGATAGATCTCTTCAAGTCCTTCTGAGGAGTAAATAAAATGTTTCTCAAAATTTCCACAAAAGATCATGAAGGAAAAAACCCATGACACCTTATCTTGAAATGCAAGTAATATCTTATACTCTTGAACTGTGAGTGTATGCATGCCATGCAGTCTCTCAACACTGCTACATATCAACACTTAGAAAGCCCAGGAAAAAAGAAAAGCTCATGCAGAGATTGTTTGACCCAAGGCAATGTCAAAATAACTAAGTCCGGTCCTACCAGAAACTATTTACAGATCGAGGTGAGTCTGAGAGGATGATGTGGGGCGGTGTGCAAGAGGGTCTGCTATACCTGAAGCTTTGGCATGGCAAGTAAGTGATTAAATTCCCTCCATCTGGGATTTGCGAGACAGTCCTTCAGTGTGATTCATAGAAGAATTTACTTCCTGTCTTCTCCTGGCAACATTCAAGCCTGCACTTAAATCTCAGACCATTGGCAGAGTATCTGCCTAATCTTTCAATACACTCAAGAATCTGCACAGGGGTGTTGGGTTGGAACATTTTTTCTATGTACATTTAAGTTTTATGGAAAAAAACACATATTTTATGTGTGATGCTTACATAGGGCAACAGTTATTCTGAGTAAAGTACCTTTTGAATTAAGAAACAATATTTTTATTAATTTATACTTAAGAAATAATTTCTCCCGGCTGTTTCCTGTACTTTCCTCACTCTATTGGCAGAGCTTTTCTGTGCCTTTGAAAAGCTTTCCAAGTGCTAGAGTTGCTTCATTCAAAGTTTGCTTTCTCAAAGTTTCAGTAAACTTAAAACTATATTATCCTCATAGTAGAAAACTCAGTATGCTAGTTTTCAACTAATCAGAATAGAGAATTTTAAATTTCTGGTTGCTTTGTTTCCACCTTAGTCAGCTCACAACATAAAAATAAAGAATTAGAAATGTTTATTTTATCTGCAATAAAGATATAACTTGGAAAATAGTATTAGTTATCAAAAGTGTGTTTTAACTCTAGGTGAAAGGTACATTGTTTAAAGAAAAAAAAGTGTGGAAATTTCCACAAAACTGCATTTCAAAATTAGTGTTTTATTCATTTTGATATATTTAGAAAAAAGGGAAAGGAGATCATTTTGAAATGGAAATAAGATGTAATCTTCAACAAAAGGAAGTTTAGGGACACACTACTAAGAAAAAATTGATAGCTTTGTCATCAATAAGAGAGATGTCACTGGATGACGATTGGAGGTAAAGCGATAATGAAAAAGGTGAAGGGAGCCAGCTGAGAGGCTAGATTTAGATCGTAAAATCCTGAGAAAAATAGATGAAGCATGAAGCATAGTGAAATCTCAAATATATTTCTATTGGTAAAACAATTACAATCCCATCTTCTTACCAAGTATCAAAAGTACTTGAAACTTCTAATTCAAAAGATCAAAGATAGTGGATGCAATGCATATATATTGTTCTTTTAGTATAGTTTTATGCTTCTCATGAACTATAAACATTTTTACTTTCTTTCATAAGTATTTATGCTGTACAGTTTCCTCTCGCTGTGAAATCAAATACCATTTCATTACTTTTTGGTAGACCTTTATAAAAAGATTACGTGATGAACCAATCAACAAAAGGTAAACTTGACATTTAAAATAGCCATCTACCTCTCGGCATTATCTACTATAAAAGGATGAAAAAAAAGAAGCAGTGTTTGCCTCCCAACTGTCCTTGCCCAGTCACACAGGACATGAAAATCCCAAATCGGTGGGCTAACACTGCCACTGTCGAATTCCATGCCCTTTAACTTCTTACATAAGTAAAGGCTTAATATAACAATGACTTTTTCTAACACAAACTGTTGTTAAGTTACTTTTTTCTTAATCTGGAATGCATATTCCTATGGAAACAATATTATAAACTAAATGGAGTCCCAGATATAGCTGTTAAAGTAGTTTTTGTACTCATTTAACAATTAGAATATTAATTGGGTGAGTGTTGTTGCTGAATCTTAAATTGACTTTGGGGATAGGGTGAGGAGAGATATAGCAGCAAACAGAAAAAAGTAGAAGAGATATTCTCCCTATTATGGGTTCAGGCTAAATCATGGGAAGATGTCAAAATAAGGCATTTGAAATAAAGAGGAAAATTCTCTCTTGGCTTTTCAGTTCAAAGCTCATCCTCTAAGTCTCTCTTAATTGGCATCACAGATAGGTGTTAAAAGGGAAGCCATCTGATTCAGTCTAATCGGTTATGACTGATGCATCACCTTCTTAATTTTGTTAAAAGGTTAAAAAGGAATATTAATAAAAAAATCTGTGACTAGCATGCATGGCACAGCATATCAGTCTTTATCCCATATCCATTTTATTTCTTATTTGGACAATTTTTTTTTTTTTTTTTTTTTTTTTACTTTCTTATCTGGACAAGAAGGAGTAATGAACTCCTCCTCCTTCTTGAAGGCAAAGTTCATGTCACTTCTCTTAGCAAAACATCAATATTCTGAGTTCCCAAATCATTTGACTGTTATTTGATGAAGCCAAGATTCTTTATATTTAATAAAGGAGTACAGGGAAGACAGGGAGAGAATGGAAAGGAGGAGAAAGAGGATAAAGGGAGAGAAGAGGAGAGGAGAAGAAAAGGAAGAGCAAAAATATTTTATATTTACTTTCTCTTTCTTTATACCCACAAGGTATGACCCATATCCAATAATATTTGGTACTATCAAGCCTTATTTGGAATAGCTAGTACTTCCTTGTAATGAATTTATTCTTTTAGAAACTAATAGGATTTAATATTTAGAGGGTTAATTTTTGAAATTTAATGTTAACCTAATGAATATTTTGATTAAATAAAATAAATTATTCTCTACATGAAAGTCCCTTTGGGGAGTTTATTGTCTTTATCCTTTACATTCTGTTTACATGTGTGCTTACAGAGACTCTCACAGTATCTGTGGCATGATTTCTATTTTATGGAAGGAGTAGATAAGAAATGGTCTGAACACAGGAAAGTTCAGACTTCCCACTACTCCACATTTATCCAAACAGCCAATTCATAACAAGTGCTATGAATTAGAGTTATGTTAGTGACATAGAAACACACTTCCAATTATAAAAGTCATTTCTTCCCTTCTCTCCTTCTCTCTCCCTCTCTCATTCTCAAATTCTGGCTTATGTGTTTCAGAAACATCATTTCTTCAAAGAATTTTATTACACTTGTCCCGAATTAAAAAAAAAAAAAATCCTTTTTGCAGATTATAGCAACTTTTTTACCCATTATCTGTTATAGTAGTCTATTATTTTCTAGAGGGCAAAAGTATTTTTTATCATCTTTGCACTTTGCTGTCCTTAGCAAGGATCTTAGTGTAAGACAGGTGTTCAATAAATACTGAATGACTGAATGGAAATTGTCCAAATGTTCTGCTTCTTGTAGAATCTTTTTATCCTATACTTTTTACTTCACAGATCCTCTAATAGTTTCTGTTATTAAATTATTAACTCAATTAAACATTTGTTCCCTTGGGGCCACAGGAAGGGCTTCTCCTCTATAACTACAAGGTCAGCAAGAGCAGTCACTTGTAAAATAACTGTAATGGGATGTGATTGCTGATGTTTCTTTGTACTTGCAAACCTCACTTTTTATGTTGCAGGTTTGTTCTTAATGGATGATATGTTGTGATTTTGGTGATTCTGACACCTGTATTAATTGTTTCGAGGGAACTAAAAAAACTTCATAACAGATACTCTTTACAAAAAGCAAAGAATCGTGTCTTTATAGACTGCTTTTTACGATAGATCTGTATAATTAGATCCTACATTTTATACCAAGTATTCATAACTCCAGATATAGCTCAATTAACACCTTCCTCAAATATTTTTTCTACTGTTTTCAAAAGTCTAAATTACAGCTACACAAGAATTATTACATGAAATCTAGTGAAATGAAAGAAAATTAAAAACTTCTTAAAATAATTTTTAGATTTACCCTATTCTTTCCATCTTCTCATAAAATATATCATTCTGTGTAGATTAATGTGAAAAATGGATAACCATAGAAAATAATTTTTTGGTTGAGGATTCCAGAGATACGAATATTGGTTTTCTAGCTTCTGTTGAACCCTCTGGGCTGGCAGAAGCTGCTCTTTCCCCTTGCCAGACACATCAACAGCCTCATCCCAGCAGTCTATACAAAAGCCCCATTTGTGGAACATAGGTCAGAAATAGCATCTTTTCTCCTTAAGATGCTCCTCTACCATTTTTATTTTCTCTAAGTGGATAAGCAGAGTCCACTTTCAGCATACCGTTCAGGAAAGTGTAGCCTGTGGTCTGGAGGAAATAGATCATACCCAGAAGAAATTTTAGGAGTTTACTAATACACACTAACCGACCTGGACCTGGGGGAATGTGTGGAAGGGGTACTGGACTGTAGACTTAGGCAGGATTAATCAAAGTGTAGGATTGCATCACCTACAAACTTGCTAAAAATGAAATTTTTGGGCTCCATCTCAGACCTACCGAATCAGAAACCCTGGGGATGGTGTCCAGCAATCTGTGTTGTAGCAAACTCCCCGGGTTCTTCTGATGCCTGCAACACTTGGAAAAACACTTCTCACATGCATCACTTTGCATCATTTGTAGCCTCACTGTGCCTTGTTCCAGCCACTACTGTGGTCACTTGCTCTACATGAGCTTCAATGAACACAGCCTAACAGTACCATGCCTCATGCCTGTGCCCGGCACCTCTTGCCTCCTGCTCTAGGGCTATCTTTGGATACCAAAGGCACAAAATGCTCTAGGATTCAGATTACTACCGTACATATGCAACCTGGAAGTATGAAAATTTATCAATTTCCCTGGAGACAATCTTTAACACATGGGAGACATTGGGAAAAACATTTTTATCCGTTTTTCCCTCTGGATAGACGGTTTGGAAATGCAGTTTATATGTTTTCTTAGAGAATGCTTTTTGAGATCAAGAAATCAGTAGCCACTAATTCAACAGCACATTTTTGTACTATATTCTACTTTTTAAAAACTGTTTCTCTCCCTTTGTCTCTCAGGTTAGATCTCTGGGATTACGCTTCCTAAAATAATAGTAGCACATAAGCCATTGCCTCAAGCTCCAATTTCTGGGGAATCCAGGCTCAGACAAAAGATGCCTAGTACATGAGATTCATTACAGTATCATTGTTGCAGTTCTGATGTGTACTTTCTACATATAATATGCAAAATTCATATTTTGATAACATAATAAAATTTGATACATGTAACATATTAATTGATAATGCAAATGCCTGAGAGCAAATTGAGAAATTTAATATATACATTATTTTTCTAATCATTACTTTTAGGCAATTCTACTGGTTAATCAGTAAGATTTTATTGTATCATTTATTTACTTATTTTTTATAGATTTTAGGGGTACACATACATTTTTGCTACATGGATATATTGAAAGCAGTGAAGTCTGAGTTTTAGTGTAACCATCACCCAAACAACATACTTTGTATCCATTAGACATTTTCTCATCCCTTACCCCTCTCCCACTGTCCCAACTTTTGGAGCCTTCAAAGTCTATTGTTCCACTCTGTATGTCCATACGTACACATTGTTTAGCTCTTATTGATAAGTGAGAACATGTGGCATTTAACTTTTTGTTTCTGAGTTACTTCACTTAATATAATGGCCTTCAGTTCCATCAATGTTGCAACAAAGAATGTAATTTTATTCTTTTGTATGGCTGAGTAGTATTCTGTGGTATGTACATACCACAGTTTCTTTCTCCAGTAATCTGTGAATGGACATTTAGTAGATTTCACATTCTTGCTAATGTGGAGAGTGCTCTGAAAAACAGAAGTGCACATATCTTTTTAATATATTAAGTTCTTTTCCTTTGGGCAGATAATAGTGTGATTGTTGGATTGAAGGGTAATTAAAATTTTACTTATTTGAGAAATTTCTACACTGTTTTTCCTAGAGGTTGTAATGTTTACATTCATACCAACATTGTGTAAGCATTCTCTTTTCTCTGCATCCTCACCAATGTCTGTTGTTTTTCGACTTTTTCCATTCTGATTAGTGTGAGATGGTGTCTCATTGTGACTTTAATTTGCATTTCTCTGATGGTTAGTGATGTTGAGCATTTTTTCATATGTCTGTTGGCTGCCTGTATGTCTTTTTTTAGAAAGTGTCTGTTAGTTTTTAACTTTCATTAACTTCTTAACGGAGTTTTTTATTGTTTAAGTTACTTGTACATTTCTGATATTAGCCTTTTTTTTGCGATGCATAGTTTACAAATATTTTCTCCCACCCTGAGTTTTTCTGTTTACTATGTTGAGCATTTATTTTGCTGTGCAGAAGCTTTTTAGTTTAATTAAGTCCCATTTGTCTATTCTTGTTTCTGTTGCATTTGCTTTTGAGATCTCAGTCATAAATTATTTGCCCAGGCCAATTTCCAGAGAGTTTTCTTAGTTTTTTTCTAGAACATTTATAGATTGAGGTCTTACATTTAATTCCTGATATGGTTTGGCTGTGTCCCCACCCAAATCTCACCTTGAAATATAGCTCCCATAATTCCCACGTGTCATGGGTGGGTCCCAGTGTGAGGTAATTGAATCATGAGGGCAGGTTTTTCGCATAGTAGTCTCATTCATGATAGTGCATAAGTCTCATGAGATCAGATGGTTTTATAAATGGGAGTTCCCCTGCACAAAATCTCTCTTGCCTGCCACCATGTAAGGTGTCCCTTTGCTTCTCTTTTGCCTTCAGCCATGATTGTGAGGCTCCCCCAGCCATGTGGAACTGTGAGTCCATTAAATCTCTTTACTTTATAATTACCCAGTCTAAGGTATGGCTTCATTAGCAGTGTGAGAACAGACTAATACAAGGTCTTAATCCATCTTGAGTTAATTTTTGTATATGATGAGAGATATGGACCCAGTTTCATTGTTCAGCATGTGACTGTCCAATTTGCCCAGCATCATTTGTTAAATAGTGTATCCTTTCCCAAGTATATATTTTTGTTGATTTTGTCAAAGACCGGTTGGTTGTAGGTTTATGGCTTTAATTCTGGGTTCTCTATTCTGTTCCATTGATCTATGTGTCCATTTTTATACTAAAGGGCCAGCATAACCAAAGCATCATGTCAGGGACTGCATGACATAATGTTTTCCTTGTTATGGCCTTATAACATAATTTGAAGTCAGGTAATGTGGTACCTCCAGCTTTCTTCTTTTTACTTAGGATTGATTGGACTATTCAGGCTGTTTCTTGGTTTCACATGAGTTCCATGATTTTTTTTTTCTAATTCTATAAAAAATAACATTGGTAATTTAATAAGAATTGTATTAAATATGTAGATTGCTTTGGGCAGCATGGTCATTTCAATGATATTGATTCTTCCAATCCATTTTTTTTGTGTTATCCATGATTTCTTTCATTAGTGTTTTGTAGTTCCCATAAAGAACTTTTACCTCCTTGGTTAAATGAATTCTTAGTAAATTTTTTTTGTAGCTATTGTAAATGATATTGAGTTGCTGATTTAGTTCTCATCTTGATCATTGTTGATGTATAGAATTTCAATTTTTCCTTATTCAGTCTATCCTGTTCTCAGGGAGAATGCTTTCAATTTTTCCTTATTCAGTCTATTGTGAAGGCTGTTGGGAGCAGCAGGGAAACTTCCTGGTGAAATGTGCCAAGGTCTCTCCAGGGGTGGTAAGGGGTTGTGCCAGCTTCACATCCTGGACAGGCAGGAACGTAAACTGAAAATTCCTGAAATTATTTACAAAACCTAGGGATGTTTTGGAGAAGTCTGTAGGGTTTCTTAATAATTCGATTATATAATCAGCAAACAGGTAATTTGACTTCCTTTTTCCAATTTAGATGGCTTTTCTTTGTCTTACCTAATTGCTTTAGCTAGGACTTCCAGTACTATGTAGAATAGGAGTGTGCAAATGGACATCCTTGTCCTTTTCCCGTTCTTAGGGAAAATACTTTCAACTTTTCCTTATTCAGTCTATTTTGAAGGCTTTGAACTGTATTTTATAGTTCCTTCAATGAATTTTGCATTTCTTGGAGTTCTGTTGTGTCATTTTTTTGTAAATATCTATTTCCTTAGTGAATTTTTTATTCATATCTTGAATTGTTTTTCTAGTTCGTATGGTTTTCAGCTTTCTTTTAGATCTCATTGAGCTTTCTTATAATCCATATTTTGAATTCTTTATGTGGCATTTCAGAAGTTTTATTTTGATTGGGATCTGTTGCTAGAGAGCTAGTGTGCCCCTTTTGGGATCACTGCTTTTTTTAATATGGCCAGAATTGTTATCCTGGTTCCTTCTCATCTGAAGAAGCTCTCATTTCTTATTTTTAGGTTTATTTTTATCTGGTTGGGACTTTTTAAAAAATCCCCTTCAGGATGTGACTACAAAGTATGTTAAATAGGGTCATTTGGCTTTGGTTCTGGGTGCCCTGACCAGGGGCCAGGGCTCTGATTCCTTGGTTATAGATAGCTGGTGTGGTGGTTTTCTCAAATGGTGGTTGTGGTAGTTATATACTGGGCATATAAGTAAGTACTCAGTCTCCTATAGGAACAGGGAGGAGGAAGCCTTAAGAAGCTTATCTCATTTCCAAGCACTGTGCTCTTGAGGCAGATTTTGTATTGGGTTGTGCAGTTCAACCTCCAGGCCAGTAAAAGGCACTAGAAAGTAAGAACCAGCTATGACAGAAACAGGTACGAATAGACTTAATTTCAGAGAGGAGCTCTCTATTGCCTTGAGGGATGAACTGGTGGGTGGAATGTTCTGTGCTGTGAGTTGCCTGCTCAGCCCTGGAGCAGGGGACAAACCTGGGTAGAGCTGAACAGCCAGTCTCACCCTCAGGTACTCCAGTGACAAGCACAAGCACCAGTGCTGACGGTGGTAGCAAGGAAAACTGGTGAAAAGTGCCAAGGCCTCTCCAGGGTTGGTAGGGGGTTGCACCAGCTTCACATCCTGGACAGGCAGGAACATAATCCATTTTCCTATCATACTCCTGCCCTGGGTCTCATATGTCTCAGTGCAAACAGGCACACTATCTTCAAGCTGCAAGGAAGCTGAGAGCTGCAGAAAACAACTGTACCATGGCTTCAGGGAGGAGCCTCTTCCCTCAGCCCAAAACAGACAGTTCTGCTGGTCATCTGTTCTTTATTGACAGAATGCTGCCACTCAGTGTGGGGAGGAGAAGGGGCTCTGCCTATGATGCAAGGAAGACTGGTAGGTAGGCACACCACCAATGTCAGTGCAGCTGCTCCTAATAGTCCTGGATTGGCTGTCCACAGGAATCCATGGCTTTGTCTGCAGCAGTGGGCAGTTGGGAAGGAGAAGTCCTCCCTACTACTGTGCCTGAGCACTGGAGCTGCCAGACCACTGGGGCTGAACAGCACTTCCCCCCAGAGCACTGAGCATGATGCCTGTTTCTCTGCTGGAAGGGGTGCTGTCACTCTCAGCCCCCAAGCAGGAAACTTTTGGGCACAGGAGAGCATGCGCTCTGGCTTCCTTTGTTCCAAGGGCCACTCCTTAGTGCACTACACTCTCTCTTCTCCTAGGAGCAACATACCCTGAGGGTAAGACCACCAGGATTTCTCTAGCTACCTGGCCCCATGTGTTGCTGCTGCAATCTGAGCAGGTGCTTGGGAATGTCTACGGGAGAATCTGGTGATGTGGAGACATGAAGGCTGAGATTTTCTGGGCAGGACAGAGGACCACAGTGATGCACACCCAGTGTGGCACTTACCACTGCAGCTCAGGTCTGGGGAGAGGGTGAGCAACCTTACACAAGCTGGTAGCCTGGCACAATGCCCTCAATAGATTTCCAAATCACCACCCACACAGGTGCTTTGACTAGGGTGAGCAAAGGAGCTCTCCTACAGTTCAGAAACCCAGTCTGCCACAGGTGTGAGTGGAACACAAAACGCCCCACCTACCTTTTCCACCAGACTCCAAGTTCCTCGGGATTCAGTCTCTGCCACACCCTTCCTTATTTTTTTCTGTGCCATAGCTTTTCTGTGAGTTCTCCAGTAGGTTCTGGCACTGTCTCCTTAATCTTCTATTCAACTTGGAATTATTCACCTGTAACTTTGGTTCTTTCTGAGGATACTTGGCATCTGACATCTCAACTCTGCCATCCTGAAAAAGCACGATTTTGATATAACTAATAACACTATTTTCTCCTTTTACTTTGCATCTCAATAGAACAAAGCAGAGTTATAATTTTTTCAGTAAATTCATAAACTTCTGTACAACTTTGAGGAGTAAAGAGCATATTCGTTCTGCACCAGATTTACCTTTCTTCTTAGTGGCCTGATTTTGATGCTGCCTTTTTGGATTGAAAAAAATCATTCACTTTGCAAATGTGATAATGAAAAGTATAAACTCAATTTCTTTTTGGAATTCAGTGGATCTTAAGAGCAATAAAATTTCAATATGATCAATGACCCAGAAGACTGAGGTGCACACATAGAGACATGCTAATGCTCTTGGTGATCCATCTGTAGGATGGGAATGGTCATTTATTCCTCTGTTGTCTGAAAAGTCACTGTCCTCCTGAAGTGCCTAACTCACTCATAGGGGTGCATCTCCAGCCCAGGAGAAACAGACTTCTGATACAAGGCTCTCTTTTGTTTTGTAATTTAGGGGATGTTTTGAAAAAGCCCCTGAAGTGAAACCTTCCCTTAACCTGCTCACAACATTGTCTTAAATTTTTTGTTAAAATAGTTTTCTTCAACATAAGTTTTGGTTTTCAGGAGGCTAGTGTTAAAGTTTTAAGTGGCCTTCTTTGAATGTCCAAAAATTCTTTAAGTGAAAAAACAGATGTCTTAGTTCTTTCTGTGTTGAAACTACCAACCAAACACTATTCCGATCAATGCATCTTCTCTAAGGATTCTATACTTAGCCGGGGCATTGTGGCATGCATTAAAATATTTTTCTTCCATTTTCAGACATTCCGATGTTAAGATTCTGGACTAAAACCCAAACCTGTCTTCTTGTCATACTTCCACATGCTTCTGTTACAAAGATGTCAGTTTTAGCTCCATTCTACAGCTTATCTCTGTAGATATAAGCTGTAGACTTATTGGATCCTCTGTCTCTGACTTATTGGATCCTCATGAGATCTCCACATCTTGATTTCTGAATAAGGCCTATCCCAATTGAAGATGCATCAGTAATTATGCCATTGCTATCTTAAAGCCACATCACTAAAATTCATGCCAACAAAATAAGCAATTGGGTAAAATGGCAAGAGGCGTATACGGGGGGATGGAGTAGAAAGCAAGTCCATTGGGATTTTACATTTTAGAAATGTGAAAATGAAAAAAGAAAAAGTTGTCAATTGATCATAAGGATGGGATAAAGAACTCAAATGCCATTTATTTAATCTTCTTTAAAAATAATCCCTTTATGTTATACACATTTTCATGAGTTTCTATATGTGACTTTTAATGGCAAATTTTAGTAGTTTTAAAATATTCAGATAGTCTATAAATAGATTATGTTTGATTTGATCACTTCTATATTTGTGGTTGTATTGATTTTCTTCAATTTCTCAAAGATAAAATTTATGGCAATAAAATTCTAGTTCTGCATGTAAGTAGTCTTCTTCTGTGGAATTATGACTTTAGGATGTATATTCCCTAAGGTGGAATTACTGACTAAGATTGGATGAAGGTTTTATGTTTTACTATATATTATTATAAAGCAAACAGCCGTGTGCAATTGTACTAGTTTCACCACCATCTCACAAACTTTGAATGTTTTTATTTAAGCTTTTTTTTTTATCCATAGAAGAATAATATACCGTGTCTTGAAAAATATTTATTTTTTATTTCTTCAGTAAGGGACAGAATGGACATTTTCATGTTTTCATAATCTTTGTTCATATGAACTATTTGTTCATATGCTTTGCCTTATTTAATATGAAATGTAAGACTCCAAAACACTATAATAATCACAACATAAACACTTTGGAAATCATGTTTGATAAAAATCTTTTCCTAACATTATTTTTATTTTAGGTACTTTCATTTGTATGGAATTTTTGATATTTTGTGTGTGTTCATGTTACCCATTAAAAAATACAAATAATTTCTTTGCATTTTTTAATCTTTCCTCTTTCTCACTTCTAGAAATTGGCATGCCCATGGATGAGTTCTGCATTTATCATCCCTTCTATATCTGTTGTCATTCATCGGTGATTTCACTTGTATCTTACCCCTTTGGCTTTGAATATCATTTATATGCAGATGATTTTTATGTTTTTATGCCCTGACTCTACTTCTCTCCAAGTTTCTCACAGTGTCCAACTACATATTTTTCATCTCTACTTGTACATTCATCTCAAACTTAAGATGTCTAAAGTAGAATTTTCTATTCTAATCTCTAAACCTGTTTCTCACACTCGATCTCATCTTAGAAAATAGATCTAGCATTAGTTTGATTCCATTCTTTCCCTTAACTTCCCCTCTAATCAATCAGTAAATCCTTTTGTATTACTTCCATTTTTCCCAAACTCTATACTAGCTGAAACACCATCATTGTCTATCTAGGATAACAAAAGAATGACAGTCTGGTCACACTGGTTTAACTCTTGCCGGCTAAAATATACAAACAGATAGCAGAATCAACCCTTTTACTTGATAGATTAGATCACATGATCCCTCTGTGTAAAACTTTCCAATGTCTTCTCACCCCATGTAGAATGCAATCCCGATGTCTTGCCCTGGCCATCAAAGGTCTAGATAGCTACACATTATGAATCTACACTTACCTCTGAATTCATACCACTCTAGTTCTTGTTCATTTCTCTGTACTCACATGGCACTTCTTCTGTCTATCAAGCATGAAAAATTTGTTCTCACCCCAAGCCTTTACTCTTGCTGGGCTCTGCATGAACTGCTTGTCTTTTTGATACGTGTACTACTACCTCCCTTTTTATCACTCAAATCATAGTTCAAATGTCACCTCCATCAATTTTAATTTTGAAAGAGACTTTCTCAGACCATTCAGGAAAAAAATAAAAGCTGCCAAGTCACTATCTATATAGTGTCATCCTATTTTGTTTTGGTAATAACGCTTACTTTTTTTTTTTTAATGTTGAACTTGTCAGTTGTTTCTTTTCTATTTCACGGAAATAATAGAAGCTTCAGAAGAATCATCATCTAGCATCTCCAGCATCTTAAATCATGGAAGTAATTCAATCAACATTTGTTTGATGAATTAATTAATGAGGTTTTTTCTGCTATAAATCTGAGTGTTATTTTGTGATGAATGGGGACATTGGTAAATTTTTTTCTTTGCTTGTTTTACACCACAATTTCTTTCCTAATTAAATTTTAATTTTTTGAATCAGAAATTTATTTTCATGCTTCAAAAACTTGAAGCTATAAAAAGCAGAATATTTATATCTTTCTTCCCTCCCTCCTTCTTGTCTCTTTAGTTTCATCACTCAAACAGGGAACAACCGTTTTTAGCTTCTTATAGCACTTCCAAAGTTTGTCTCTATAAAAATAACTAAATAAATATTTTTGTTTTTTACCTCCTTTTAGAGCACAGAGGTTTCATAATGTAAAAACTGCATTGACTTAGACTTTTTCTTTCATCAATCATACATCCTGGATATCTTACGAGGTTTCTCATTATTTCTATAGCTATATCATATTCTCATTGAGTAATATATTATAATTAATATAGCTAATTCTTGTCCCCATCAATGTATACATGATTATTTTGTTATTTTACTTTTAATAATAATGCTGCAATGAATAGCCGTGTACATACTTCATCATACACACACGTGCATCTCTAGGATACTACTCAAATTGGAATTTCTGTGCCAAAAGGTATATGCCTTTGTACTCTTGATAGATATTGCCAACTTGCTTTCCATAAATCTTATACAAATCACATGCCCATCAGCAATGTATGATAATAACTGTTTCCTCAGAACTTTGCCAATAGGAAGTTTTAGTATTTGAGTTTTTGCCAATCTAATGGATAAAAATTGAATAATTTATGACTGATGAGAGAACATCTTTAAATATGTGTAATAGCCATTTTTACTTCATTTTTTACAAACTACGTTCTTTGCCAAATTTTTCAATCTGATTCAAGTATTCACTCAATAAATATTTATTAGGTGGCAGGTGGTATTCTATATACTTAAGATAGAGCAAGTATATAGATGAGTTATATATTGCAAATATACTTATGTTTATATGTTTGACTTTGCTTATATTTTCTTACCTTTTGGCCATGCAATGGTTTTATTAGGTAATTGAATTTCTACTTCCTTTTAAAACCTTGTCCAGGAAGCTTCTGCTGCCACTCTGATACAAGTCACGATTTTTTCACTACTGAATGAATGACTCCACATCTTTAGGAAGTGTATTTTTCTGGTGCTTTTGAAGTACTGCCTCTGCTGGGCCTCTCTTCACTCTCTTTTTTTCTTCTTCTTCTTGTGCAGCTCCTATATATTTTTTCTAGTTTCATCTTAAATGGAAAAGATCTTTTTTGCTTTTATATAATTTCCAAAAATTATATATATTTTTTCTAGTTTCATTTTAAGTGGAAAAGATCTTTATTGCTTTTATACAATTTCCAAAAGGAATAGGTTGGCAGGAGAATTTAACATAGACAGCCATATTCATACCAGAAGTCTCTACTTACATTTATTTTCATGTGACATATGTAATTATATCCCTATAATAGCTTTTGTCACAAAAAGTAGCCAAAAAAGTTTTGGAGGTTTCCACAGTGGCCAGTTGGGAGAAGTGATGTAGGAAAAATTTATTCTTCAAAGGTCACTGATATTGGAAGTGAATTCTCCAGTCAGAATACTAATAAGAAGGTAAGAGACACCAAATTGAAAAGTTCAAAATGGCAGTGCAACTCTGACTTCGAAGACAATGTAATTCTATACACAATCTGTTATAATATCTTCACCAAGTGTAAAAATATTTATATGCTCAAAACATGTCTTCAATAAAAATGAGAATCCCATGCAACCTGCACCATGGATGCTAAATCATTACATGTAATATTTACCTATTTCTTGGGAAAATGTAAATCAGTTTTCCGTTTCTCAATGATATCTTTGCACAACTTAAACTATTAGGGATGTCAGTCTTGAGACTCCCTATTCTGTGTAGCATATATTCCCTCGAGTATTGAGAGGATTATTGATTAAAAAAAAAAAAAAAAAAAAAAAAGAAGGGGAAACTTTTAGATCACAATTTGCCCTGTTAATTGAAGACTGCATCTGACTAACACTCCCTTTCCACTGCAATGAAATGAATGTAGAGACCACTTTTGATTTTCCAGGTATACATTAACCAATCTAAAAATAGCTGTGGTTCAAGCACAAAAAGGAACTGAGCTGATCTGTGGTCAGGTAGGAACCTTGGAGCACTGGTTGTCTCTCCCTCTGACTGGAAGCTTGATGGTGCTCAGTAGGGTAGAGGGGACAATAAGGGAACTGAGCAGAGACATGTAACATGGTCAACATATTGAGAGCTTTCGTTATAGCCAACTGAAATTTATACTGCTCTATCTCTGATAATTTTTATTTTATCATCCATTTACTTCAACAAAAAGCAAAGCCAATTCATTTGTTTTCTGCCTTATAATATAAGAAGCTCATGGAATTAGTTGTGAAAAATGATTCCACTTAAAGAATTCCACTACTATCCAATTCCACTACTATTCCAATTACTATCGTAATTCCAGGATTCCACTACTTCTTAGTAATAGGAGTAGTAGACAATAACGTCTTTATTTTAGTCTAGAAAAGTAAAACTTCTAGTATAAAGGAATTCTGTTGTTGTTTGCAAATAATTAGATTGTAGATTTTCACTTTGAGGTGATGGACATAGAAATAGGTGAAGGGAATGAGCAGCACCAGATATGAGTAATGTAGAACTGTGTTCAGAATAATTCAATTATATCAAAGAACATTCTTAAGGAACTATGTCTACCCTGCTATTTACAGTCTGTATAGACCCGAATGCCAAAAGAATCCCTGCCATCACAAGTCCATAAATCCTAAATTCAGTAAATTCAAGACAGCTGTTTCTTGATTATTCATTAGAAAACCCTTAGTAGAAAATAAGCTAAGTTGAATGCTTCAGGACATGGTCTTTAAAGAGTTTATTTGTCTGGAATTTACTCCCATAATTTCAACAATGAGTAATGTATTGTAAATTACATATTCTTTTAAAAAATTATTAACATTTTACAAGGTAAATACCCTCTGGTCTTCACTATAATAATAATTTACTAATGGCTTAAACTATATAAAAAGCAATTAATGTTTTTGGAAATAAGTACATTTAGGTCAACGGCTACTGAAGACCAGATAAAGAAATGAAGGATCTTCATATTCAAATTGACAAAATCTGATTTTCTGCTGTGCCCTGTGTTTCTCAAATTCAGGCATTAACATTTTAAATGGTATTGTACTCACAAGAAGTAGGTTGTGTACAATGATCAAGTCATTGAAAATGATCAATGATCAAAAAATGATCCAAAAGGGAAAGAAGTTTCCTTTTATATGATTCTATTGAAAGTAAACTGGTCTGTTCTCTCACTGATGAAGGAATATGTACTACATCTACATTTATTTTACATATAACCTAGAAAGTAAATTAAGGTAATCACTCAGAAAATTCAAAACAAACACCTTTATTGAATCAAAATGATAATTTGAAGAAAGTACACTTTGCAGCTAGAATAATAGGTGAGCATTCCATGCTTTGAAATCAAAAGAGAGTTAGAAAATGAGTGTATACATGTGCATGCATTTTATATGAATGGTCTGGATTTATTGTGCCAATCATCACACTAAAAATAAAGTATATTTTTATGTGTGTATATATATAAATACTATCTTTACAATAATATATTTTCTCCCCTATATTATCTCAGAATTTTCGCTTTTCTACTGTTCTCATATTTTTCTCAAAATAAATACTAGAATACTAGAATATATTTTAGTACATAATACTTAAACTAGATAATCGATGACTTTTATTTACACATACATATGAATTCAAGATACTCTAGGAATTTATTCTTCAAAAAAAAAAAACAACAAAATTGCCATGAAAAGGTAAAAATTTTGAAGTTACTTTATTCTTCAAATTCAGTTCAGGAATCCTGACTCTCAGATACAAAGGACATGCCTGAAATAGTCTGCTCCCTCTGTAAGTTTGCTGAGTTGTAAGAGTTTTGCTTTTCATTCCCGCTTACCAACAGAAGGTTCAAAAAATTTTTATTTTTGTGATACTATTTATATCAATTAGGTATGATATCAAAAAGAATTCTCACATTTACCTCGTAAGGCAGATAATTGAAAGTTTATCCTAGAGAGAAAATACTTTTTATTTCTACCCTCTAGCATGTCCCTGTAATGATCTATTCTTAGTCTTTCATTAGTACATGTTCTCCACACAAGTAAAGCAGGTTAGTGATCTCCGCTCCTGAAGATCATTGTTTCCCAAATCCATAATATTTCATTTACTCCTAAAATTTGCAGGCTTTATCACATAAGCAATAGAAGATCATTCATATAATCTCTATTAATTTTCCACATTACTTTAAAAAAGTTAGACAAATAGTGATTATTTGAAAATTAAGGTCTTAAATATATTTTGCATGTTTAAAGCTTTGTATCTGAGGTATTTCTTCTGAAGCGTTTTGTCATTCAAATCTAGCTTTAGGCTTAGGGATATTTATCCAGTGGCAACATGACTATAAACATGTCTCACTGCCCTCCTCGCCAACTCCCTATCCCTTTTATTGGTAAGACTCAAGGTTTTGTTATGAAATATTCATGTTTGGAATTTCAGGCTGCTTCATCCTGTCAAGTGGATGACAGTCGCCTGGAAGGCAGCTGTGCATGTAAATTAATCAACCTTACTTATCTGCCCAAATACATCTTCTGTTTCTTAGGGATTGAAAAAAAAATATCTAGCCATTTCCAAAGCACTGTTCAATGAATGTAGACTCGGGAGATTTTTGTAGATTTGACTGTTTTCTTCTCCAATATAGCTGGACAGTTGCCATTATTATCTTCTTGAACACTTTGCAAAGCCATTTATGAATAAAAGAAGTGCTGCAATTGGCCTTTCTCACAAAAATTTTGTGTGGGTTCATTCAGTTACTCAGGACGCGAAGACACACAGTGTACTTCACTGGTGTCCCTTACCCTGTACTCTGATTCTCAAACTGAACCTTAGAAAGTTTGTAGCAGAATAACCTTAGAAATCAGAGCTCTTGGAGTAAGGCCAAGGACACTATTTTGCATATGCATTTTCACTGAACAGTTTGGAGCCCATATACCTTAACTAACATCTTTACAATCTGGGTCTAACAGATACCCTGCTGCTCCTGTTTGATCATGTTACTTTATAGGTACACTGAACTGTTCATGTATTTTGGCATGCATACTCTCCAGTTCCTCCATGCCCTTGTGGTTTTCTCTGCCTAGTCTACCATTGCCCTTTTGTTTAAAAAACTCTTGATCCTTATTTTTTTCATAAGAAGCATGCTTAGAGTCACCTTTTATTTATATATATATATTAAATATTTAGGCATTTATAATGTACATTTTTATGGAATACATGTGATATTTTAATATAATCATACAATGCATGATGATCAAATTAGGGTAGTCGGGATATTCATCACCTCAAACATTTATCTGTTTTCTGGTGTTGGTAACATTCCAAATCCACTCTACTTATTTTCAAACATGCAATACATTATTGCTAACTATAGTTGTCCTATTATGCTATAGAACACTGATCATATTCCTTCTAACTGTGTGTATTCATTAATCAACCCCTACTTCTCCCCTCCTCCCCCAGCACCCTTCCCACCCTCTGATAACCATCATTCTACTGTCTGCCTTCATGAGATCAATATTTTGAGCTCCCGCATATGAGCAAGAACATGCAATATTTGCCTTAATGTGCCGGACTTATTTCACTTAACCTAATGTCCTCCAGTTCCATCCATATTGCTGTAGAAGACAGAGTTCTATTCTTTCTTTATGGTTGAATAACATTCCATTGTGAATATGTGCCACAGTTTATTTATCTATTCATCTGGGTTTGTGGAAGTTTGATTGATTCTTAGCTATTGTGAATAGTGCAGCAATAAACATGGGAGTGCAGATACCGCTTTGCTGTACCAATTTCCTTACTTTTGGATATATACTCAGCAATGGCATTGCTGGATTGAACAGCAGTTCTATTTTGGGGTTTTTGAGAAATCCTCATACTGTTTTCCATAGTACCTATACTAATTTACATTTCCACCAACAGTGTACACGTGTTCCCCTTTCTCAACTTCCTTGCCAGCATTAACTATTATTTGTCTTTTTAGTAGAAGCCATTTTAATGGGTGATATGGTATCTCACTGTGGCTTTAATTTGCATTTCTGTAATGATTAGTGAAGCTGAGCATTTTTTCATGTAACTATGGGCCATTTGTATGTCTTCTTTTGAGAACTGTCTATTCAGATTTTGGCTCAATTTAAATCAGATTATTATTATTTTTATTGTTTTGCTATTAAGTAATTTGAGTTATTTATATGTTCTGGTTATTAATATTTTATCAGTTAAATTGTTTGAAAATATTTTCTCCCATTCTGTTGTTAGTCTCTTCCCCTTGTCGATTGTTTCCTTTGCTGTGCAGAAGCTTTTAAACTTGATGTGACCCATTTGTCCAATTTTGCATAAGTTTTCTGTGTTTCTCAGGTCTTACTCCAGAAATTTTTGCCCAGACCAGTGTCTTGAAGTATTTTCTCAATATTGTATTCCAGTAGTTTCACAGATTCAGGTCTTAAATGTATGTATTTAATCTGTTTTATTTGTTCCATATGGTGAGAGTTAGAGGTCTAATTTTATTCTTTGCATATGGATAACCAGTTTTACCAGCACCATTTGTTGAAGAGACTGTCTTTTCCCCAGTGTATGCTATTGGCACCTTTGTAAGATATCAGTTGGCTGTAAATGTGTGAATTCATTTCTAGGTTCTGTGTGTGTGCGCGCGCGCGTGCGTGTGTGTGGTGTGTGTGTGTTTTAATGTCATTGATATATTGCTTTGGTTCTCATAGCTTTATAGTATAATTTGAAGTCAGATAATGTGATGCTTTCAGGGTTTTTTTTCCTCAGAATTTATTTGACTTTTCTGGGTCTTTTACTGTTTTACATAAATTTTAGATTTTTTTCTATTTCTGTGAAGAATGTCATTGATATTTTGAAAGAGACTGCATTGAATCTGTAGATCGCATGGAGTAGTATGAACATTTGAACAATGATGACTATTTCAAACCATGAACATGCAATATCTTTCTGATTTTGTGTTCTAATTTATTACATCACTGTTTAATCTTTCACTTTATTGGTTGTTTAATTGTAGGTATTTTATTTATTTTAGCCACTTTAAATGGGATTGACATAGAAATGCTACTGATTTTTGCATGTTGATTTTGTAACATACAACTTTACTGAATTTATCAGTTCTCATTTTTTTGTGTGGAGTCTTTAGGTTTTTCTCAGTAAAAGATTATGTCATCTGCAAATAAAGATGATTTGACTTATTTATTTCCAATTTGGATTTCCTTTCTTTCTCTTTTCTAATTGCTCTAGCTAAGACTTCTAGTATTATATTGAATAAGGGTAGTGAAAGGGACATCCTTCTCATGCTTCAGATCATAGAGAAAAAGCTTTTAGTTTCTCCCCATTCGGTATGATACTAGCTGTGGATCTGTCATATAAGGCCTTCATCATGTTGAGATATGTTTCTTCTGTACCCAATTTGTTGTTTTTATCATGAAGGGATGCTGAATTTTACCCAGTTCAAGTATTATTTTTTTAAGTAATCTATAACTCTATCTTCTATGCACCTATACCTAGTTGTGTCTTTCTGGCATTATTTATTTATTTATTGCTTCATAATACAATTAACTATTTCCTAATCTAATATACTCTTGGAGTTTGGATTCTCAAGTACAAGAATTATATCTTACTTTTAAACCTTGCTATTACTGGATTGACTTTCTAATGGCATTTATTCTATTTGCAACAATCTGACAAATTCAAAAATTAAAAATAATTTTTAAAATATAGAAATTGTGAATGCTTTCCCTAATGTAAGTGTCCAGTGTTCTTACATTGGTACTTACAGTGTAAGTTGACATTAGACACTTACTCTTTCATATATATAGATATAGATATAGATACACACACATATATACACATATGTATGCACCCATATACATATATATGTGTATGTTTTATATATATGCTTGTGTGTGTGTGTGTGTGTGTGTGTGTGTGTGTGTGTGTGTCTTTTAATTTGGAGTACTTAAAGAGCTTCCCAAAATTTTATCTGTAGAAAATAATGAGTTTATAAATTTGAGCTTCATTCATTCAATGAGTTGAACAAATAGTATCCCTTTGTAGCCTTGAAATACTTGTCAGTCAATTGTTGTCATGAGGTTCAACTTGCAAATGTTATTTAGAAGAAATATATGGATTTCTTCAAAAATTGTTTAAGTTGTTGTTTTCTATTAATGAACCTTAATAGGAGCCATAAGACATCACTTTTCATTACCTTGTCTCTAGTTTGATCCAAACCATTTACTTTTTTATGAATCTGTAGAGAAGAAGAGCCTATAGCCTGAATCATTTCAGTGATTAACAATGTTCACTACCAAGACAGTTTTATTTGTTTTTAATATAAGTTACTAAATAAAGTCTATTTCCTTTTGTCTTGTCTTCAGAAAAGATGGAAAACAGCAGGGCACCATCCTCTGCTGAGAAACCATTCATATATTTGAAGACCATCAATAAGCCATCCTCCTCCAGGCTAAACAATCTCTGTCTCTTAGCCTCTAAAATTGCTCTTAGAGTCCAACTTGTTAATCATCTTTGTAGCTCTTCTCTGAACACTATTTCACTCCTACAAGTTGTGGATTCCATAATGCTTTTCTAGATGAAGATTCAGTACATTTTTGTTTTGATTGATTATAAAAAGGAACATTTTTTTCCATAGGCAATTTGGTAGAGTTTAGAGTCACATATTTTTCAGAACATTCTGTACAGAAAACTCCTCTATGTGCTCCAATTATGATTAATATAATGAATTAAAAGTGCAAGAGAGACTATCCTATGGCTACTTTTATTGCAATTTAAGTGTGTAAATTTAGACACTTAATTATACATCAGAGTACTTTAAATGTATCACTATGACTTAACTCCAGCAACCCAAAATAGAGTCTGGCTCCACTGAGTTTAACTGCTGTAATCAACTTGAATTTACAAATCCATAGAAATTTGATGTGATACATAAAATGGAGAAAGATTATAAACTGACCGTGAACAGGTCATTATTTTAGAAATAATATTTTGCTATTGTGGGTCTAAACACATCAATCACATTTTCTTGTTAGTTGTTCCTGGTGACCATGCATCTCCAGTGTGTAGCTATGGCTCCCATGCAATCTATGGCCAAGAAAATGTAGTAACTGTATAACTATACACATGGAAGCCAGTAGGGCCTCCATTTAGTACAGAGATTGTATTTGTTAAAAATTCTCCTTTAGATAAAGAAATGTAACCCTTTTGGTTGTAACATTTTCCTTTTACCCTTGTATCTGTACTAGTGGTAGACTAGAAAACTTCAAATGCAAATAAATGCTGAAGAAAAGTTGAAATAATATTGAAGTTGTTAGAAATTTTAGTGATTCCAAGGAGATGCTACTTGGATTGTTTCTAGTCTTTCTCTATTCCTGATAGACTATGATATTCTAAATAGTAGATTCTTCTTTAGTGTTAATAGCATACTCCAAATTATATGGAAAATATAAGGCCTTCCACTGCCCATACTTGCCTCTAAGTACAGTGATACTTTGAGTAAAGGCCAAGGATGTGTATCTAAGAGTGAAAATGTAGGTTAATAAGGAGATTTGGATTTGTATCCATTGGATTGTGAGTGTTAGTGTGTGTTCTTTGGCCTTTTATTAGGCCATCTTTTTGTACTTATTTTCTCCATTAGAAGTATATTAGATGGGCTGCTACAACAAGCTAAGTCTGGGTATTTGTACTTCTAGGGAAAAAATGAGTGCCATCAACAGTTTAATTAGGTAACTGCATGGAAAAGAGAAAAAGAATCATTTTCCAGACCTCTTAGAAATGTTTTGTTGAGGCAAAAAAGCAGTCACTTTAGATATATTGATACATTGATAAAAATACAAATATACTTAACAATCCAGCGATTGATCTATGTATTTATCTATTATCTGAGCTTTCACAAAGAATTGGTTTACATGATTGTGGGGAAATAAATTGAATCCACAGGGCAAGAAGTCAGGAACTGAAGATCACAAGCAGACTGAAACTCTGAAGTTTTAGGATGAAGCTGTTGTCACAGGTAATAAGGAAGGAAAGGTTCCATAAAGGGAAAACAAAGTGTACACCAGAAAATGTCAGAGAATGGGTAAGGAGAATTCCCAAGTCTTTTAAAAAAGGCTTCCACTGCTTAAGTCAGGTTCATGAGAATAGACCCTGCACTTTACGCCACTTGATTATATCAACAAAATACCTTCATAGGCAGCACCTAAGTTAGCATTTGATTGAAAGACTGGAAGATGTATGTATGTCACAGAATGGCTACAATAGTTCCTTCTGCCCTCATATTTTATGTAGCCAATTTGACACATTAAAAAAGTAATCATAGACAGGTCTGGATGTTTTCACAGGCATTTTTCTCAGTGGGTGTCTTTTAGGGGTTGCTCTGATCAGTGCAGTTGTGAGAACAGAATTCAGAGGTCTGAATCGTGATCTTTTGCAGGCAAGCCTATAGATCGAACTATTATACCTAGATGGTAAATTAAAAACAAAACTAAAAACAAGCAAAAAGATCCTCAAAAATTGATGATGACATAAAATTTGAGAACTGGCAGAAATCGTATACATCACTGTGCTTATTTTCTCATTATTGTAGTGCTAGTCATATCAAATGGCCTAATCATATCATGTCTTAATAACACTTAAAGACACTACTCCATGATAGTTACCTGTGGAAACCAAGGAAAAAGGAGGCTAAATAACTTCCCCAAGTTACTGTTAGTAAGGGAAGCAGCATTCAACATAGATGGCCTAATTTCAGAGGCTGTTTTTTAGCCTGAGTGTTTTTTAACCTGCATATCCCAAACTAGGTGATGTTTCAGAGGCTATTTTTTAACATGTGTGTTTTTTAACCTACATATCCCAGACTATAATACACATATTATGACTGCTGGTCACATACTGTTTTGTTTCCAGTAGTTTCTCATTTAGTATGGAAAAATCTCAAATTACTTTAATCATTTGGCAGTTAGGAAAATTCCTGTAATAACTTTTTTTTCTTTAGTTCTATTTCTTTTTTAACTCCATTCTTTCTCTCCTAAGAAAAGTACTAAAATATATTTCTGTATTTTGACTTGTACCCATTTATTAGTTTTCATTTATTGTCTCTTTCTGTGACTTCAAAATGAATTCTATCAAAAAGTTGCTCAGATATTCAAGGGTTTCCTTCTTATTTTCACTAGCTTTTTAAACCATAAGCATGGCAAGATTTCAAACTTATAATAGCTATTGTTTCTAAATATCTGAAGTCTAGAATTTTAGTTTAACATTTATTTTTTCTAAATCACACACATTTAAAGATCTTTAGACGAGGCATATACAAAAGATTGATCACGTCTATCATGGATCTGAAAAACTGTTATTTCCCAAGGCAACATGAACCACAAACCTGTTGTTCTTTATAGATTTTTCTGTAGATAGGATTCAGGTAGGTTGTACTGAATGCAAATGACTTTCATCCAATAGCAGACTTGGAATGACTTCTTTCCATGTAAAAATAAAACCATATTAAAAAAATAAAAAGAACTAAACAACAACAACAAAGAGTAATTTAAGTATCTAGAGTTAAGATCATACACATGCCAAAAGAAAATAACACACTTGGCCAGGCGTGGTGGCTCACGCCTGTAATCCCAGCACTTTAGGAGGCCGAAGCCAGCGGATCACAAGGTCAAGAGATGGAGACCGTCCTGGCCAACATGGTAAAACCCCGCCTCTACTAAAAATTCAAAAATTAGCTGGGCATGGTGGCTTGTGCCTGTAGTCCCAGCTACTTGGGAGGCTGAGACAGGAGAATTGTTTGAATCCGGGAGGCAGAGGTTGCAGTGAGCTGAGATTGCGCCACTGCACTCCAGCCTGGCGCCTGATGGCAGAGCAAGACTCTGTCTCAAAGAAAAAA
>NW_016107603.1:2953741-2990146 GCF_001604975.1 Cebus imitator
TTAACATAATGTGATTTGAATCCTTGTCCATAAAGTACGTTGTGCTTTTCTTTTCATTGTCGTGGGTCCAGCCCCTGCTGGGACAAGTCTGCTGTGAGAGATTGAAATTCTCTCCTTCACTTCAGCTGCAGCTGCCAAGACTCTGCCTCCCAAGCCTGTGCTCACCAAAACAATGATTACCTTGGACACTTGCTAAATCATGGAAACCTCATTTGCACCTAAATGCATTCTATGTACATGAATAATAATTGCTCATCTTTCGGGTGAAATTACGTAAACATACAGAGAAGCTACATACTTGGACAAATTTATGGCAGCTTGGCTAAGAGTTTTCAAAAATCATTACATCAGGCTAATTAATCTTTTGAATTTTGCACAAGGAGGTCTGTTCACATTAACCAATGCCAACCTTTCCTTCTGCCCATCTCCTACTATTCCACATCTCAAACCAAACTGCGTTGCCCAGGCAATTTCATTGAACATGAACTTAATAGACAACATTTACTGAGCATTTGACATGCATGAGACTCTAAATTAAGGACTTTACATGTGGGAAGAATATTTTGTAAAATAATGGAGAGATGGTCATGCCACAATAATTTAAAAGAGCATGAATTTTGTATTTAGATATACCCGAATTCAATGCTTGGCTATGTCTCATGCTAACTTAGACTTAAACTTTCTGTTTCCGTTTCTGCATCTTGGAAATAAGGAGGGTAATTATAACTTGGAAATTTTTTAAGAGACTTATCCCAGGACATGGAGTCAGTCACTTGAGGAATCAACATAAAAACCCAGAACCCAAGTCCATGTTCTTATCAATACGTTCTACCATCACCATTAATTTTTGGTAGCTCTTCCAGTTTTAACAAAGGTGTTGAGACCCTTCAGGATATTGAGAAATACTGTTCTAGTTATGGCTTAAGAGTGATAGGAAAATATGACATTATTTTGTTTTTCTGAACAATTTAAATTCATATCATGCATCTTAAGTTTTAAAAACTATTCTACATTATTTCCCACAGCTCATCCACTCCTGTCTTTCCAATTGCTTTTCTTAACCCAGCTCTGAGAAATAATTTTGTACAGTGTGCAGGGTTGTACATGGGTGGCTGGGCAGGGAGTCATGGCATATGTATGAGGAAGGAGTCACAGAACTGAATACAAGTAGTGAGTTTGAAGAAATAAAAACTTGATTTCATTTTCTAACTTCCCGTTTTGTCTTATGTGTTCTGTGACTGAAAGTGGTGTGTTTCTCAGTATTGAGGACTGTCACTCAGAAACTGGAAACTTTTGGCTCTGATTGTTTATTTTAACACTAGTATAGAATATGGCAAGGAAATATTAAGGAAAGGTGTAAAGGAGAAAAGATAAAGAGTGTTTTTGATGTTACTAAAATCTAAGTAATAACCATAAAGGCTTACATAAATGAACATAAATCTACAGCCCTTCAGAATGAATTTGCCTTTTGTTTTACTTTATGAAGAACTGGGGGTGAACCCTTGAGTTCTCATCATTTTGTGTATTCCATCCCAAACCATCTTATGGGCTGGGTTAGAGGAAACACAATAAGATGTATAAAACATTATTTTAACTCTCTTTATTGGCACTTTGTGCACATACACACAAATGTAACTTTATAGCTCCCCTCTATTGTCTATGATAACCTGAAGATACTGAAGAAACAGAACCTTGGATTTCACTGGATTAACACTTATTTTTACCCAGTGGAGTGCAGGTCAAAGGCACTCCATAAACTGAATTTGTAACTCTAGGAAGCAATGTTCTGAATCAGAAAGCAGAAAAGAGTATTAATCAAAAGTGAAAAGGTTCTGCTGAAAGCAGAAGAGTCTCGGAAAATGATTTTAAAGATCACTTGCCATGCACACAGTTATTTTGTAGTTGCAGTTCATGCCAAGATTTTAAAGAAAACTGATGGAAAATTTCATTATTCATGTATGCACTGTATATACAATGTAATCCCAGTCACTCACTGGGGCAAGGCAAAAGTGACATTAAGACACAATATTTTAAAAATCTAATTGTTCCATACTATACACAGTGAGCTTTCATTACAAATATTTATTTCCATTATGAGGCCTACAGAGGCATAATATCGTTAAAATGAGAATAGTTTCTGAACCATATAGGCTTTTATGGATATTTAAGAAATATGTCTCTAAAGTGTTGAATAACTGGCACTGTTATTCCTTATGTTCGTTTTTTAATGTATTTTACTAGTTCAGGAAGGATCTAATTCAATAAAAATTCCCATTACAGTCTGTAGCTTCCTCTCTATTTTCATAGCAGTAACTGGAGACCCTGCTTTAAACATGGTTAAGCCTGTTAAACGTGTTGAAGACACAGTTTTTGTCATTTTAAAAAGATGCTTGTTTCTCAAAGAAGGGATAAGGTTGGTAAACTTAAGATGAAGGGTAAGAGATTTGGTCTTATGCAAAAATAAAATCAACTCAAAGAGATAATAATGTATATATATTATTGTACTTTAGTTTCTGGGATGCATGTACAAAACATGCAGGATTGTTACATAGGGACATACATAGCAATGTGGTTTGCTGCCTCCATCCCCCCATCACCTATAACTGGCATTTCTCCCCATGTTATCCCTCCCTAATCTCCCTACCCCCAGCTGTGCCTCCACTATTTCCCCCCAACAGACCCCAGTGTGTGATGCTCACCTCCCTGTGTCCATGTGTTCTCATTGTTCAACACCCGCCTATGAGTGAGAACATATGGTGCTTGATTTTCTGTTCTTGTCTCAGTTTGCTGAAAATGATGGTTTCCAGGTTCTTCCATATCCGTACAAAGAACACAAACTCATCATTTTTTATGGCTGCATAGTATTCCACAGTGTTTATAGGTGCCACGTTTTCCTTGTCCCGTCTATCATTGATGGACATTTGGGTTGGTTCCAGGTCTTTGCTTTTGTAAACAGTGTCACAATGAACATATGTGTACATGTGTCTTTATAATAGAACAATTTATAATCCATTGGATATATACCCAGTAATGGGATTCCTGAGTCAAATGGAATTTCTATTTCTAGGTCCTTGAGGAATTGCCATACTGTCTTCCACAATGGTTGAACTAATTTACACTCCCAGCAACAATGTAAAAGTGTTCCTATTTCTCCACACCCTCTCCAGCATCTGTTGTCTCCAGATTTTTTAATAATCGCCATTCTAACTGGCATGAGATGGTATCTAAATGTGGTTTTGATTTGCATTTTTCTAATGATCAGTGGTGATGAGCATTTTTTCATATATTTGTTGGCTTTATAAATGTCTTCTTTTGAAAAGTGATCATGTCCTGCCACTTTTGAATTTTTTTTTTTTTTTTGTAAATCTGGTTTAGTTCTTTGTAGATTCTGGTTATTAGCCCTTTGTCAGATGGGTAGATTGCAAAAATTTTTTCCCATTCTGTTGGTTGCTGGTTCACTCTAATGATTGTTTCTTTTGCTGTGCAGAAGCTCTGGAGTTTAATTAGACACCATTTGTCTATTTTGGCTTTTGTTGCCAATGCTTTTGGTGTTTTAGTCATGAAGTCCTTGCCTACGCCTATGTCCTGAATGGTTTTGCCTAGCTTTTCTTCTAAGGTTTTTATGGTATTAGGTCTTATGTTTAAGTTTTTAATCCATCTGGAGTTAATTTTAGCATAAGGTGTTAGGAAGGGATTCAGTTTCTGCTTTCTACACATTGCTAGCCAGTTTTCCCAACACCATTTATTAAACAGGGAATCCTTTCCCCATTGCTTGTTTTTTTCAGGTTTGTCAAAGATCAGATGGTTGTAGATGTGTAGCATTGCCCCCAAGGCCTCTGTTCTGTTCCATTGGTCTATATTTCTGTTTTGGAACTAGTACCATGCTGCTTTGATTACTGTAGTTTGTAGTATAGTTTGAAGTCAGGTAGCATGATGCATCAGCTTTGTTCTTTTTGCTTAGGATTATCTTGGTTATGCAGGCTCTCTTTTGGTTCCATATAAAGTTTAAGGTGTTTTTTTCCAGTTCTGTGAATAGGGTCATAGGCAGCTTGTTGGAGACAGTGTTGAATGTGTAAATTACTTTTGACAGTATGGCCACTTTCACAATATTGTTTCTCCCTAACCGTGAGCATGGAATATTTTTCCATCTGTTTGTGTCCTCTCTTATTTACTTGAGCAGTGGTTTGTAGTTGTCCTTGAAGAGGTCCTTTACATCTTTGGTTAGTAGCATTCCTAGGTATTTTTTTCTCTTTGTAGCAATTGTGAATGGCAGTTCATTCTTGATTTGGCTCTTTTAAGTCTGTTATTGGTTTCTAGGAATGCTTGTGATTTCTGCATGTTAATTTTGTATACTGACACTATGCTGAAGTTGCTTACCAGTTTCAGGAGATTTTGGGCTGAGACAATGGGGTCTTCTAAATATATGATCATGACATCTGCAAATAGAGACAATTTGATTTCATCCTTTCCTAATGGAATACACTTTATTTCTTTTTCTTACCTGATTGCTCTGGCTAGAACTTCCAATACTATATTGAATAGGAGTGCTGAGAGAGGGCATCCTTGTTTCATGCCAGATTTCAAGGGGAATGCTTCCAGTTTTTGCCCATTCAGTGTGATATTGGCAGTGGTTTTGTCATAAATAGCTTTTATTATCTTGAAATAAGTTCCATAAATACCTAGTTTATTGAGAGTTTTTAGCATAAAAGCCTGTTGAATTTTGTCAAAGGCCTTCTCTTCATCTACTGAGATAATCATGTGGTTTTTGTCTTTGATTCTGTTTATGTGATGGATTACGTTTATAGACTTGCATGTGTTGAACCAGCCTTGCATTCCCAGGATGTAGCCAACTTGAATGTGATGGATAAGCTTCTTCATGTGCTGTTGCAGTCGGTTTGCTAGTATTTTATTGAAGATTTTCCATCTATGTTCATCATGGATATTAGTCTGAAGTTTTTTTTTTTTTTTTTTTTTTGAGTCTCTGCCAGGTTTTGCTATCAGGATGATATTAGTCTTATAAGATGATTTGGGAAGGTTCCCTCTTTTTGAATTGTTTGGAATAGCTTCAGAAGGAGTGGCACTAGCTCCTATTTGTATATCTGGTAGAATATGGCTGTGAACTTATCTAGACCTGGGCTTTTTTTGGTTGGGCTATTAATTGCTGCCTCAACTTCAGACCTTGTTATTGGTCTATTCAGGGTTTCGACTTCTTCCTGGTTTAGGCTTAGGAGGGTGCAAGTGTCCAGAAATTTATCCACTTATTCCAGGTTTACTGGTTTATGTACATAGAGTTGTTTGTAGTAACCTCTGAAGGTAGTTTGCATTTCTGTGGAATCAGTGGTGATATACCTTTTATCATTTTTATTGCATCTATTTGATTCTTCTCTCTTTTCTTTTTTATTAATCTGGCTAGTGGTCTATTTTGTTGATCTTTTCAAATGAACAGCTCCTGGATTTATTGATTTTTGAAGGTTTATTTGTGCCTCTATCTCCTTTAGTTCTGCTCTGATCTTAGTTCTCTCTTGTCTTCTGCTAAGTTTTGTATTTTTTTAAATCTTGCTCCTCTAGTTCTTTCAATTTTGATTATAAGGTGTCGATTTTAGATCTTTCCTTCTTCTAATGTGAGCATTCATTGCTATAAATTTCCCCCTCAACATTGCTTTAAATGTGTCCCAGAGATTCTGGTACGTTGTGTCTTTGTTCTCATTGGTTTTGAAGAACATCTTTATTTCTGCCTTCATTTCATTGTTTATCCGGTTGAGGTTCAGGAGCCAGTTGCAGTTTCCATGAGGTTGTGAGGCTCTGAGTTAGTTTCTGAATTCTGAGTTCTAGTTTGATTGCACTGTGGTCGGAGAGACTGTTTGTTATGATTTCCGTTCTTTTGTATTTACTGAGGATTTACATCCAATTATGTGGTCAATTTTAGAATTAGGTGTGATGTGGTGTTGAGAATTTATATTCTGTGAATTTTGGGTGGAGAGTTTTGTAGATGTCTATTAGGTTTGCTTGGTCCAGATCTGAGCTCATGTCCTGGATATCCTTGTTAATTTTCTGTCTCATTAATCTGTCTAATATTGACAGTGAATTGTTAATGTCTTCCACTATTATTGTGTGGGAGTCTAAACCTCTTTGTAGGTCATTAAGAACTTGCTTTATGTATCTGGGTGCTCCTGTATTGGGTGCGTAAACATTTAGGACCCTTAGCTTTTCTTGTTTCATTGATCCTTTTACCATTATGTAATGCCATTCTTTGTCTCTTTTGATCTTTGCTATTTTAAAATCTATTTTATCAAAGACTAGGATTGCAACTCCCGCTTTCTTTGCTTTCCATTTGCTAGGTAGATCTTCCTCCATGCCTTTATTTTGAGCCTGTGTGTATCCTTGCACATGAGATGGGTTTCCTGGATATAGCATACCAATGGGTTTTGAGTTTTTATCCAATTTGCCAGTCTGTGTCTTTTGATTGGGGCATTTAGCCCATTTACATTTAAGGTTAATATTGTTATGTGTGAATTTGATCCTGCCATTTTGATGCTAGCTTGTTGTTATGCCCATTAGTTGATGCAATTTCTTCATTGTGTTGATGCTCTTTACCATTGAGTATGTTTTTGGAGTAGCTGGTGCTGGTTTTTCCTTTCTATATTTAGTACTTCTTTCGGGAGCTCTTGTAAGGCAGGCCTGCTAGTAACAAAATCCCTCATCAATTTCTTGTTGGTAAAGGATTTTATTTCTCCTTCGCTTATGAAGCTTAGTTTGGCTGCATATGAAATTCTAGGTTGAAAGTTCTTTTCTTTAAGGATGTTGAATATTGGCCCCCATTCTCTTCTGGCTTGTAGGGTTTCTGCCAAGAGCTCTGCTGTGAGTCTGATGGGCTTCCCTTTGTGGGTAACCTGACGTTTCTCTCTCACTGCCCTTAGCATTTTTTCCTTGATTTCATCCCTGGTGAATCTCACAATTACATGCCTTGGGGTTGCTTTTCTTGAGGAATATCTTTGTGGTGTTCTCTGTATTTCCTGTACTTGAATATTGGCCCGCCTTGCTAGGTTGGGGAAGTTCTCCTGGATAATATCCTGAAGAGTGTTTTCCAGCTTGGATTCATTCTCTTTGTCACATTCAGGTACACCTATCAAATGTAGATTAGGTCTTTTCACATAATCCCATATTTCTTGGAGGCTTTGTTCATTCCTTTTCACTCTTTTTTGTCTAGTCGTGCCTTCTCATTTTATTTCATTGAGTTGATCCTCAATCTCTGATATCCTTTCTTCCGCTTGATCAATTCAACTATTAAAACTTGTACATACTTCACAAAGTTCTCGTATTGTGTGTTTCAGCTCCATCAAGTAATTTATATTCTTCTCTAAGCTGTCTATTCTTGTTAGCATTTCTTGAAACCTTTTTTCAAGGTTCTTTGTTTCTTTGCATTGGGTTAGAACATGTTCCTTTAGCTCAGAGAAGTTTGTTATTATCCACCTTCTGAAGCCTGTTTCTGTTAATTCATCAGACTCATTCTGTATCCATCTTTGTTCCCTTGCTGGTGAGGAGTTGTGATCCCTTGGACTAGGAGAGGCATTCTGGTTTTGGATGTTTTCATTCTTTTTGTGCTGGTTTCTTCCTGTCTCTGTGGATTTATATACCTGTGGACTTTGTAGTTGGTGACTTTCAGATGGGGTCTCTGAGTGGATGTCCTTTTTGCTGATGATGAAGTTATTTCTTTTCTGTTTCTTAGTTTTCCTTCTAACAGTCAGACCTCTCTGCTGTAGGACTGCTGGAGGTCAACTCCAGGCCCTGCTTGCCTGGGGATCACCTGAGGGAGCTGCAGAACAGTAAGGATTGCTGCCAGTTCTTCTGTTATCTTCATCCCAGTAGGATACCTGCCAGATGTCAGCCTGAGCTCTCCTTTATGAGGTATCTCTATGGGTATATTGGGATCAGGGAGCTGCTTGAGGTGACAGTCTGACCCTTACAGGAGCTCAGGTGCTGTGCTGTGAACTCCATTATTCTGTTGAGAACTGCTGGGCAAGTATGTTTAAGTCTGCTGCTGTGGAACTCATCAGTGCCTTTTTTCCCCAGGTGCTCTGTCCCCGAAAGGTGGGGCTTTATTTATAAGTTCCTGTCATTCTACTTCCTTTTTCCAGAGATGCCCTGCCCAGCGAGGAGGTAGCCTTGTCACAGTCTGCCAGCAGAGGCATTCCTGAGCTGCTGTGGGCTCTTCTCACCTACTGTATTAGCTTCCTTGCAGTTTCTTTATAGGGGTACAGTTAGAACATCCTCAGTAATGGCCATCTGTCTCAGTAATGGCAGAATGTCTCTGTAATGGTGGACTGCCTCGATGATGGCGGACTGTCTCAGTAATGGCAAATTGCCTTGGTAATGGTGGACTGTCTCAGTAATGGTAGATTGCCTCGGTAGTGGTGGACTGCCTGGGTAATGGCAGATGCCCTTTCCCTCACAGAGCTGGAACGTCCCAGGTCCAGATGTGCGTGCTGTGAAACTCTCCATCCAGAGTGTTTCAGATTGCTGATCTTTGTGTTGGTGGGACCAGCCAAGCTAGATCACCTGGTTCCCTGTTTCAGCCCCCTTTTTATCAGTTGAATGGGCAACTCTGTCTCCCACGCGTTCCAGTTGCCAGTTGAAATGGCGCCCAGATTTCTGTGTGTTTTTGTGCAGAGATCCACTGCGTTGGCCAAAACAGCTGCACTGGAGACTCATGACACTTTTCCACCTGGGAATCTCCTGGTCTATGGGCAGTAAAAATTCATTTGGAAACACAGTGATCACTCACCCTTTGCGTTTTCACTGGGAACTGCAATCCAGAGCTGTTCCTATTTGGCCATCTTGAATCCTCCTTGGTACTATTTCTTGAATGTGTCCTAGCAGAGCTGGCACTCTGCCCAGGGGTAGGGGAATGAGATACCTAGAGTGCAGGATTCAGATTCTCACTATCAGGTCTGTGCAAAGACAGAGTTAGCACTGACATTGACCTGAGAGTAAAGGCTTCCTAGTGTTTGCACTCTAGGCACATTTATCTCCCTGAGCCTACTATATAAAAGGGCAGCATTGGAGCTAATAATGAATGAGTCTAGAGCACATTGTAAAAGGAAGTGAAAAGCTGATATTGTGATGGAGAGAGAGTATGGCATTTTGAAAGACAGGAAGAGGTTTGCAGGTGCATGTCTTTCTTCCACGTGCTGTCACAGGCCCTACTGTGCACTGGTGCAAGCAGGCTGCTCAATAAATTTAACTGGTTGGTTAGCAGCTTGTTTGTCTGTGTGTTTAGCTATCCCATAGTTATAGCTGAGGAAAGACCTTTGTTACCGAGGCAGAGAAGGTGGGGGAGACAATGAAATCTGGAGGGGACTAATGAATGTTGTCTTTTTATTCTATTTTATTTTATTTTACTTTAAGTCCTGGGGTACATGTGCAGATCTGGCAGGATTGTTACATAGGCATACACATGCCATGGTGGTTTGCTCCATCCATTCCCCCGTCGCCTACATTAGGCATTTATCCTAATGTTATTCCTCCCCAATCTCCCCACCCCCTGCTTTCCTTTGCCTAGCCCCCACCCCGCAACAGACCCCAGTGTGTGATGTTCCCCTCCCTGTGTCCATGTGTTCTCATTGTTCAACTCCCACTTATGAGTGAAAACATGCAATGTTTGGCTTTCTGTTCTTGTGTAAGTTTGTGGAAAATGATGGTTTCCAGCGTCATTCTGTCCATGCAAATGATGTGAAATCATCCTTTTTTTATAGATCATAGTATTCCATGGTGTATATGTGCCACATTTTCTTTATCTGGTCTATCAGTGATGGGCATTTGGGTTGGTTCCAGGTCTTTGCTATTGTAAACAGTGACAAAATGAACATACGTGTACATGTGTCTTTATAATAGAATGATTTATAATCCTTTGGGTATATACCCAGTAATGGGATTGCTGGTTCAAATGGTATTTCTATTTTCTGTATCCTTGAGGAATTGCCACACTGTCTTCCACAGTGGTTGAACCACTTTACGCTTCCAGCAACAGTGTAAAAGCATTCCTATTTCTCCACTTCCTCTCCAGCATCTGTTGTCTCCAGATTTTTTAATGATTGGCCTTCTAACTGGTGTGAGATGGTATCTAAATGTGATTCTGACTTGCATTTCTCTAATGACCAATGGTGATGAATTGTTTTTATAACTTTGTTGGCCACATAAATGTCTTCTTTGGAAAAGCGTCTGTTCATATCCTTCACCCACTTTTTGATGGGATTGTTTGTTTTTTTTCTTGTGTGTTTTAGTTCTTTGTAGATTCTGGATATTAGCTCTTTGCCAGATGGGTAATTTGTAAAATTTTTTTCCCATTTTGTTATCTGCCTGTTCACTCTAATGATTGTTTCTTTGGCTGTGCAGAAGCTCTGGAGTTTAATTAGATCCCATTTGTCTATTTTTGCTTTTGTCGCCATTGCTTTCAGTGTTTTAGTCATGAAGTTCTTGCCTATGCCTGTGTCCTGAATGCTATTGCCTAGGTTTGCTTCTAGGGTTTTTATGGTCTTAGATCTTATTTGAGGAGGCTTGAAATATGAATATAAAGATTCCGAAATTTGGGGATGAAGATTCCCATGGTGGTTGGTCTAAACTTACAGCCTTGAGCAACTACGAACTATCTTGTTATGGGAATTCCAGGTATGTTCTATGGAAGGAAGACTTTCATTAGTTTAAATTATTTAAAAATAATTTTATTTTATTTATATATTTTTTTTATTTTTATTTTTAATTTATTTATTTGACTTTAGGTGGATACTATAACTGGCATTTCTCCCCATAATATCCCTCCCCACACTCCCATCCCTCATCACCCCTTGCTGTCTCTCCCCTATGCCCCCCAACTGCCCCATGTGTGTGATGCTCCTCTCCCTGAGTCCACGTGTTCTTGTTGTTCAACACCCACCTATGAGAACATGTGGTGTTTGGCTTTCTGTTCTTGTGTCAGTTTGCTGAGTATGATGGTTTCCTGATTCATCCAAGTCCCTATAAAGGACACAAACTCATTGTTTTTTATGGCTGCATGGTATTCCCTGGTGTATGTGTACTCCATTTTCTTTGTCCAGTCTATCATTGTTGAGCATTTGGGTTGGTTCCAGGTCTTTGCTATTATACACAGAGCTGCAGTGAACATATGTGTACATGTGTCTATAGTAGAAAGATTTGTAGTTCTTTGAGTATATACCCAGTAATGGGATTGCTGGGTCAAATGGAATTTCTATTTCTAGATCCTTGAGAAATCTCCACACTGTCTTCCACAATGGTTGAACTAATTTACACTCCCACCAACTGTGTAAGAGTGTTCCTATTTCTCCACATCCTGTCCAGCATCTATTGTGTCCAGATTTTTTAATGATCGCCGTTCTACCTGGCCTGAGATGGTATCTCAATGTGGTTTTGATTTGCATTTCTCTAATGACCAGTGGTGATGAGCATTTTTTCATATGTTTGTTGGCCTCACATATGTCTTCTTTCGAAAAGTGTCTGTTCATATTCTTCACACACTTTTGAATGGGGTTGTTTTTTTCTTGTATATCTGTTTTAGTTCTTTGTAGATTCTAGATTCTTGATATTAGCCCTTTCTCAGATGGGTAGATTGCAAAAAATTTTTCCCATTCTGTTTGTTGCCAATTCGCTGTAATAGATAGTTTCTTTTGCTGCACAGAAGCTCTGAATTTTAATTAGGTCCCATTTGTCTGTCTTGGCTTTTATTGCCATTGCTTTTGGTGTTTTTTTTTTTTTTTTCATGAAGTTTTTGCCTATGCCTATATCCTGGATGTTTTTGCCTACATTTTCTTCTAGTGTTTTTATGGTGTTAGGTTTGATGTTTAAATCTTTAGTTCATCTGGAGTTAATTTCAGTGTAAGGTGACAGGTAGGAGGTCCACTTTCTGCTTTCTGCACATTGCTAGCCAGTTTTCCCAACACCATTTATTAAATATGGAGTCCTTTCCCCATTGCTTGTTTTTGTCAGGTTTGTCAAAGATCAGATAGTTGTAGATGTGTGGTGTTGCTTCAGAGAACTCTGTTCTGTTCCATTGGTCTCTGTCTCTGCTTTGGTACCAGTACCATGCTGTTTTGATTACTGTAGCCTTGTAGTATAGTTTGAATTCCAGCAGTGTGATGCCTCCAGCTTTGTTCTTTTTGCTTAGGATTGACTATGTGGGCTCTTTTGTGATTCCATATGAAGTTTAAAGTGTTTTTTCCAGTTCTGTGAAGAAGGCCATTGGTACCTTGATGGGGATAGTGTTGAATCTATAGATTACTTTGGGCAGTATGGCCATTTTCACAATATTAATTCTTCCTAACCATGAGCATGGAATGTTTCTCCATCTCTTTGTGTCCTCTCTTATTTTGTTGAGCAGTGGATTGTATTTCTCCTTGAAGAGATTCTTTACATCCTTTGTTAGTTGTATTCCTCAGAATTTCATTCTCTTTGTAGCAGTTGTGAATGGGAGTTTGCTCTTGATTTGGCTGTTTGTCTGTTATTGGTATATAGGAATGCTTGTGATTGCTGCATATTGATTTTTGTATGAGACTTTTCTGAAGTTGCTTATCAGTTTCAGAATATTTTGGGCTGAGATGATGGGGTCTTCCAGATAACAATCATGTCATCTGCAAATAGGGACAGTTTGACTTCCTCGTTTCCTAATTGAATACCCTTTATTTCTTTTTCTTGCCTGATAGCTCTGGCTAGAATTTCCAATAGTATATTGAATAGAAGTGGTGAGAGAGGGCATCCTTGTCTAATGCCTGATTTCCAAGGGAATTCTTCCAACTTTTGCCCATTTAGTATGATATTGACCGTAGGTTTGTCATATATAGCTTTTATAATTTTATCATATGTTCTGTCAATACCTAGTTTATTGAGGGTTTTTAGTATGAAGGGCTGTTGAATTTTGTCAAAGGACTTCTCTGCATCTATTGAGATAATTATGTGGTTTTTGTCTTTGGTTCTGTTTATGTGATGGATTCCATTTATGGATTTGCATATGTTGAACCAGACTTGCATCCCTGGGATGAAGCATACTTGATCGTGATGGATAAGCTTCTTGATGTACTGTGGCAATCTATTTGCCAGTATTTTATTGAAGATTTTTGCATTGGTATTCATCATGGATATTGGCCTGAAGTTTTCTTTTTTAGTTGCGTCTCTGCCTGTTTTTGGTATCAGGATGATGTTGGTCTCATAAAATGAGTTAGGGAGGATTCCTTCCTTTTGTATTGTTTGATACAGTTTCAGAAGGAATGGAACCAGCTCCTCTTTGTACGTCTGGTAGAATTTGGCTGTGAACCCATCTGGACCTGGACTTTTTTTGGTTGGTAGGCTATTGATTGCTGCCTCTACTTCAGCCCTTGTTATTGGTCTATTCAGGGTTTCAACTTCTTTCTGGTTTAGTCTTGTTAGAGTACAAGTGTCTAGGAATATATCCATTTCTTCCTGGTTTACTGGTTTATGTGAATAGAGCTTTTTGTTGTAATCTCTGATGGTAGTTTGTATTTCTGTGGGATCAGTGGTGATATCCCCTTTATCATTTTTTATTGCATCTATTTGATTCTTCTCCATTTTCTTTTTTTATTAATCTGGCTAGCAGTCTGTCTATTTTGTTGATCTTTTCAAAAAAACCACCTCCTGGATTTATTGGTTTTTGGAAGGTTTTTTTGTGTCTCTATCTCCTTCAGTTCTCTCTGATCTTAATTATTTCTTGTCTTCTGCTAGCTTTTGAATTTTTTTGATCTTCCTCCTCTAGCTCTTTCAATTTTGATGATAGGGTATCAGTTTTAGATATTTTCTTGTTTCTCCTGTCTCATGTGGGCATTCATTGCTATAAATTTCCCTCTCAACATTGCTTTAAAGGTGTCCCAGAGATTCTGTTAAGTTGTGTCTTCATTCTGATTGGTTTTGAAGAACATCTTTATTTCACCTTCATTTCATTGTTTATCCAGTCAACACTCAGTTTCCAAGTGGTTATGTGGATTTGAGTGTGTTTCTTGATCCCAAGTTCTAGTCTGATTGCGCTGTGGTCTCATAGACCATTTGTTACGATTTCCATTTTTTGCATTTGCTGAGGAGTGATTTGTTTCCAATGATGCAGTCAGTTTTAGAGTTAGTGCAATGTGGTGCTGAGAAAAATGTATATTCTGTGGATTTCGGGTGGAGTGTTCTGTATATGTCTGTTTGGTCCACTTGTTCCAGCTCTGCATTCAAATCCTGGATATCCTTATTAATTTTTTGTCTCATTGATCTGTCTAATATTGACAGTGGAGTGTTGAAGTCTCCCACTATTATTATTTGGGAGTCTAAATCTCATTTTAGGTCATTAAGAACTTGCTTTATGTATCTGGATACTCCTGTTGGGGGCATATATATTTAGGATAGTTAGCTCTTCTTGTTGGATTGATCCTTTTACCATTATGTAGTGTCCTTCTTTGTCTCTTTTGATCTTTGTTGGTTTGAAGTCTATTTTATCAGAGGCTAGGATTGCAACCCCTGCTTTTTTTTGTTCTCCATTTGCTTGGGAAATCTTCTATCCCTTTATTTTGAGTCTATGAGTGTCTTTGTATGTGAGATGGGTTTCCTGAATACAGCACACCAATGGGTTTTGACTTTTTATCCAGTTTGCCCGTCTGTGTCTTTTGATTGGGGCATTTAGGCCATTTACATTCAATGTTAAGATTGCTATGTGTGAATTTGATCTGCCATTTTGTTGCTGGCTGGCTTTTTTTCCCATTAGTTGACTCATTTTCTTCATTGCATTTTTGGTCTTTGCCAACTGGTTTGCTTTTGCAGTGACTGGTACTTGTTCCTTTCTGTGCTTAGTGTTTCTTTCAGGACCTCTTGTAGGGCAGTTCTGGTGGTGACAAAATCTCTCAGTAATTGCTTGTCTGTAAAGGATTTTATTTCTCCTTCACTTATGAAGCTTAGTTTTGCTGGATATGAGATTCTGGGTTGAAAGTTCTTTTCTTTAAGGATGCTGAATATTGGCCCCCACTCTCTTCTGGCTTGTAGGGTTTCTGCCGAGAGATCTGTTGTGAATCTGACTGGCTTCCCTCTATGGGTGACTTGACCTTTTTCTCTGGCTGCCCTTAGCATTTTTTCCTTCATGTCAACCCTGGTGAATCTGACAATTATGTGCCTTGGGGTTACTCTTCTTGAGTACTATCTTTGTGGAGTTCTCTGTATTTTTTGAATTTGAAATTTGGACTGCCTTGCTAAGCTTGGAAAGTTCTCCTGCATAATATCCTGGAGCGTGTTTTCCAGTTTGGATTCATTCTCCCCGTCACATTCAAGTATACCAGTCAAGTGTAGATTAGGTCTTTTCATATAATCCCATATTTCTTGGAGGCTTTGTTCATTTCTTTTCACTCTTTTTTCTCTTGTCTTGCCTTCTCTTTTTATTTTTTGACTTGATCTTCAATCTCTGAGATCCTTTCTTTTGCTTGATCGATTCAGCAATTAAAACTTGTGTTTGCTTCATGTAGTTCTCGTGCTGTGTTTTTCAACTCCTTCAAGTCTTTTATGTTCTCCTCTAAGCTGGTTATTCTAGTTAGCATTTCATCTAACCTTTTTTCAAGGTTTTCGGTTACTTTGCATTGAGATAGAACGTGTCCCATTAGCTCAGAAAAGTTTGTTATTATCCACTTCTGAAGCCTGTTTCTGTCAATTTGTCAAACTCCTTCTCAGTCATGTTGTGATCTTGTGTTGTCAGGGAGCTGCTTGATGAGGTCGCTTCTCTGCCTATGGAGGTGCTACTGGGTTTCTAGGGACTCCTTTAGGTTACTAGGGTCGCTTTCTGTGTCTTTTTTGTTTATACTGGGAGATTAGGCCTGCCTCTTCTGCTGACCTGTAGGCACTGCTGGGTTGTCAAGAACACCGCCGTCCCGTTGCTATGTAGGCATCCTGTGCTTTTTGTTAAAACATGTAGCCCAGTCCCACCTTTCTAATGGTGGATTGTGCCCTTCCTCCACTGGGCTGGATCATTCAGGGTTCAGCTCAGACTGTGGCACTAGCTGTGCAACCCACTAGAGTCAGAGTTTCAGCCCTCTGGGGTTTGTGGTGGAAGGTAGAGACCTGCCTAGCTGTACTAAGCCATCTCACCCTTTCAGCTTCCTCTCTCTGTGGTCATGGGGTAAGGACCCACCCAGCTGCTTCTTCTTACAGCTCCTTCTCTCTTAGGGTAGGGGGAGGAGGTGATAGCTCAGTCCATAGGCTCTCCCGGCCGCCTTTTGGGCTTATGTGTCTGTTTAGGTCTGTGCGCCAATCCAGGACACCATTCTCGATTATTACTCAACTCTGTGCTTGTAATTCCCGGCGCTTGACTGGCAAAGATCCCCTGTTCTGTGTATTGCTGAGGCTTTGGGGGAAGCGCTGTATCTGGACTGGAGTGCCAGAGGGGAGCCTCCGACTCCCTAATCAGATGCAGTTTCTGGGTGAAGCAGCACCCCTCGCCGCCTTGGTCTTCCATGAGTGTGCTTTGATCACATCAGACCAGACCTGTTGAAATGCATCTGGTACCTCGGTTGGATCTAGGAGATCTCTGGATTTCTGTGTCTCTCTCACTGGGTATTGTACGCTGGAGCTGTGTCTATTCAGTCATCTTGGATCCTCCCCCTAAAAATAATTTTAAATAATTATAAATCATTAGATGACGTTGTTTATAAGTTATTGTAAAATAATTTTAGTTTAGTGATAGGCCAAGCTATAATAACTAACATATATTTGTACTTGGGTTCCTTTGTATTGTTATGGTGTAACCATCCACTCTTAACCATTCTATCTCCTCAGTTCATTATGCTGTCTGTGTGCTTTGGTTTCCAGCAGCTAGTCCCTGCCTCTGTTTGCCCAGGGCTGACCATGGATACTACATTTTGCCATGGCCTCCCATGCAGAAACCTCAGAGAGCCTGGGAGTTCCTGCTTCTTCCCACCTTAAATCCAGATACCACTTCCTTAGGATGCATTAAATGGCCTTCATGACCTGCTTCTTGCCTATCCTGTGAAAAACCCTGCATTTTCTCCGACATAATCCTATCATTCCAGATTGCTCTCTCATAGCCCTTTTGTTTCTTCTGCTGGAAATAGTCTTTCCTTTCTTTTACACCTCAGTCACCTAACTCTGACTGGTCCTTAAGATCTCAGCTGAAAATTAATTTTTTATGGAACTTTCCCTCATCCCCTAAGTTTGGGGTTAGGAGTACATCTGATATAATCACAGAATGCTTTGTACTTTCATGACAAGCTTATTTATTTATTAATGTGCTATTTGTACATGTTTAATTTCTTTTCCTACCAAGTAGCCTGTGAACTTTGGAGAGCAGGGATAGAATTTTTGGCTTCGTTGTGGTAACCTGAGGGTGTACACAGTGCCTGGCATGTACAAAACACATAATAAATACACATTGAATTTATGAGTAATTTGATGAATTGATTTGATACGTTGGTCAATATATGGTTTATAAATATATATCACTTCTGGTAACCTGAGGGTGTATACAGTGCTTGGCATATACAAAACACATAATAAAAATGTATTGACTAGATGAGTAATTAGGTTAATTGATTTGATTAATTAATATATGGCTTACAAATATAAATTACTTGACATTGTGTCTTATTTTCTTTGTTCACATGCATATTTGCCAGACTTTACACAGTAACCTTATATAGGTTATTATGAGGGATATTAATATGTATATGTATGTTATCTTTTCTAAAAAAGTACAAAACCACTTTAAGAATCAACACTTAAATACATTTGAAAACTAAATATTTAAAGATCACTTTCTATTGATTTTCTAAGGGGTTAGGGTTTAGGGGTCCATGTATGCAAAAATTCATGCTTATTCACAGACAGTATTTTCTAACTTGGGCCAATCTCTGCCCACAAATTTACAATGTTTTCTTCTGCCCTCTCTCCCAGCTTAGGTGTATTCATTTAAATATTTAAATTGGGTAGGATCTTCTACCATAATGATTCAGTATTATGTGAACATAAAATGTCCCTCAGAAAAATTAGAGAGGCCTTTTAATTTTTTTCCTAAAGCAGAATTTGCAAAATGGTAGAACCTTAGGAGGAATCTCTTCTGACTAAGAAAAGGGTTTTTCAAGATTTCTTTACAGCAGTGGAGAAGTGAGGAAAATTAGATCCGAAGGGCAAGAAAGCCAATTTAAAGATGTGTTCTTAGCCTTTGTCCATCACTGTGGGTGATAGTACATGATTCATGTATGTGAGCTTTGACATAAAAAGGGGAGTGATTATCGACTAGCTTAGGTACCATAATGGTCAGTGTGTGCCCCTCTTACATTTCCAAGTACCCAGACTCTAATACTGGGTGACTGCTATAGGTGTAGCATGCTGAGGAGTCAGAAAATCCCTGGGATGGAAAAGTAAAACGTGCTTAGTGCTGCTGAACAAAAGTACATCAGGTTCCCTTCTGAGGGGCTGATTTCCTCAGCAATGTCCAGAATAATCTTGAGTGCAAGATTATTTAAGTTGAAAAGCAAGAGTTATCCAATACACTTAGCATGGTGGGGGAATGAATACCTCTCATAAATGTGTTTTATTTGGTTGTTGCAGGAATTTTTTTTCAGTTAGTTGTGTAAATTAGTTCAGCAATTGTGGAAGACAGTGTGGCGATTCCTCAAGGAGCTAGAAATAGAAATACCATTTGACCCAGCAATCCCATTACTGAGCATATGCCCAAAGGATTATAAGTCATTCTGTTGTAAAGACACATGCACACCTATGTTCATTGCGGCACTGTTTACAATAGCAAAGACTTGGAACCAACCCAAATGCCCATCAATGATAGACTGGATAAAGAAAATATGGCACATATACACTGTGAAATGCCATGCATCCATAAAAAAGGATGAGTTCATGTCTTTTGCAGGGATGTGAATGAAACTGGAAACCATCATTCTCAGCAAACTAACCAAACATTGCGTATTCTCACTCATAAGTGGGTGTTGAACAATGAGAACACATGGACACAGGGAAGGGGACATCACACACTGGGGTCTCTTGGGGGGTAGGGGGCTAGGCAAAGGAAAGCAGTGGGTCGGGGGTTTGCGGAGGGATAACATTAGGAGAAACACCTAACGGGATGGATGCAGCAGACCACCATGGCATGTGTATACCTATGTAACAACCCTGCAGTATCTGCACATTTACACTCTAACTTAAAGTATAATTTCTAAAAAATCAGTAGAATTCATATAATAACCTGAATGTTGTGCTTCACTTCCAAAAATGAGATTAATCTCCAATAGATGTTTTTTGTTTAACCATCATGAAATCCAATTGTTTTGCCAATTAATTTCCAATCTCTAAAATTAAAGTGATGTCACATAGCTGTCTGGATTGTAGATCACTGCAAAAACTCAAACTTCTGGGCTCTAGTGACCCTTGCACCTCAGCCTCCCAAGTAGTTGAGTTGCTTCACTTCCAAAAATAGATCTTCTAGCCATGATGGATTCACATTACCTCAAGGCTTAAAGGAAGTTACATGTGTGGTGTTCATGCCCTTTTAGATGGGCACATATTCAACAGTCCGCCATTCACTCGTGTTGCTTTCTCTTTCTATGTGCATACTTGTCTGTATCCCACAGATATTTGCATGTGAGATGACAATTCTAAAGACTGGGACCCTTCCCAAGGTAGATGGTTAATGTGTTTGCCTGGTCGGAAACATCGTTTGCCCATCTCTATTCTGCTCTTTTCCCTGAGCAGCTGATGTGCACAGATGGCATCTCTTGGGCTCCCTTTCCAATGTGACTTCAGGTTGTTCTCACCAATGGGAGCCATTGGCAAGAAATCAGAGGGCAGGAGGAAAAACAAGTTGGGGAATATTTGCTCCCCTTTCTCCCAGTTTCAGCATCACAGTTATGAAAGTGGCTGCATTCCTCCATAATAACAGCTCCCCTGAGCTATCACCGGTCTCTAGCAGCTTAATATTCTCCCCTTTCCTTTTTAGGCTGTTACTAATCTTTGGATAACTCAACATTAATCTTTGGGTTCTCAGAAGTCTGCCTTCACTACTGTATGCTGCCCCTTCATTACAATATCTTCAGCTGCTTCACCTGATCGAGATTCTCTTTATTGGCAGGGTCGTTACTAATATTAATATAAATAGAGCCACCCTTCTCTCAGTGGTCATTTGTCAATCCCTCTTTCCACTTTAGGGAAGCAAAAATAATTCTATCCTGAGCTGCTTTTACCTTCACTGCTGATCATGATCCAGTCCTGTTTTCCCACTTAGCTGACCATGTGCACTACTGAGGCCTAATCTGCTGCCTTGCTTTGGTTTACACTGTCTGCTTCCACCTGACAGCAGATTGATTGACTACTGGGCCAAGAGACTCCTTGCTGGGCTCTCAGGTTACCCACTGTACTTGCCAAGATTTCAAGTGACCATAATGAGTTTCCCGTGCACCAGCTGTAGCCCAACCTGTCTTGCTTGCAATAAGCTAGGGCAGTCAAGTCTCTTATCTGTCTTCCCTCCTCCAGAGCAGCATTTGTGACTTTATATTGTTTACTTTATTGATAACAATCTGTGTAAAAAGGCCCGTGGAGACCAAGTTTTGATCCTGGTTTGGCAAAGCCAAGATTCCTGCAGAAGAGAAGGCACTAGAGGCTTTATGAAGGTTCTGACTCTGACCTTTGCACAGCTTGACATGATCAGTAAGCTTTGGATCACTCCTTGGTCCATCTTGCAAGATACTGAAATGCCTAACTCCCCAGACATGTGCAGACTCCTGACGACCTTCTCAGCCTTCACTGCAGCCCTAAGCAAGCTCTGTCCGCCCAATTTCAGATTCAGTATTTCAACAGCTGTTCAAGCACCTGCTCTTACCACTGCATCAAAACAGTAGAATGAGACAGACTTGGGTTTGAACACCTATTTTGCCAATATGATCAAATTAATTAACTTCTCTGAAAGTATATTTTTATCTTTAAAATTGGGACAATAATTCCATTCAGGAAGATGGAAATAGATAAGTTATGTTAATTGCTATCCCAATGTCTATTACATAATAAAAATTCAACAAATGTTAGTTTAGTTTCCCCCTGATGCTATAATAGTCACCTAATCTTTCTGCATCTGACTGTATTAACTCTGGAATCCTATTGCCTGGGTTCAAATTCTAGCTTTATACCCTTATTACCCATGCAAACTCAGACAATGTACTTTATTTCTCTGTGCCTCCACTTCCTTATCTGAATTTAGATTTTGACTGGAGATCATCTACCTTATTGGGTGGTTGAGACTATTAAAGACTTAATTCTTAACAAGTGCTTAAAGCAATGTCTGTTCAACGTAAGTTAACAAATATTCATTTCTTTATATGTAAAATTTATATGATATTTACTCACAAAATTTTTATGACTATTAAATGAAATAATAAATTGTGCAGAACCAGATGAAAGTGCCAATATCTGGCCATATGGCATTTTCTTAAGTAACACATGAAGCTGTTAACATAATGGTTGACACATATTTAGTGCTCAATAAATGTTACCTGTCACCATTTTAATATCATATTAAGGTAAAAAATTACAACTCAAATTGACTTTCTGGATGTAATTGTATGTAATTGATATCATTCTCTGTATGTAATTGATATCAATAACTCTCTATGCTTTCTCCTCAATAAACCACCCTAATGTGGGCCAGCCTCAGATATTGCTTTTGTAGGTCAAGAATATTGGGTCTATTTGGTCTAATCTTCTGTAGACAGAAGAGATATGAGCCTGCTTTCACTCCCAATACATGTCTTGAACCCAACTGGTAACTCTAAAAAAGTATCCCTTAATAGAGCTTTACAGGGATGTGGCCAAGTTCTTGTCTAAAAGACATAGTGGTATTCTCCTCCACCCCTCAAGGCTCTGGGAGGTTGTGTGTACTGGCAATATGTGTCCATATATTCCTTCTGATTTGGGCCACTTCCAGATTGTGGCAACCTATAGTTCCATGAGTAGCTTCAAAGTTGCAGTTTAAAAACCTCTTCCATCTACTGTTCCTAGTTGGCTCCTGATCAGTCACCCCCTGGAAGTGATGGTTATGTCAATAAAAAATTTATGGCTTTTGGTGTGGAGCAAGAGAGCAGCTGGCAAAAACTCTACCATCTCTTTCATTGAGCTCAGCTCACCATGTGCCACTTCCGTCCAACATCAGAAAAATGGGATAACACACTCTCCAGAAACAAGGCAGCCTTTGCCATCACCAAGGGGAGAAAGGTGGTGGGAGGGCAGAGGGGTGCTTGGGCAACCAGCTCCTCTTTTGATAGTCCCTGAGAAAATGACCTGAAATATACTAAAGGGCTTCTGCTTAGATACTTTGTTCAAGAGTATTTATGTAAATCCACACAAATGGATAGTTTCTAGAATGACTATACTGAAGAAATACCTCTATTCAGGTCTCTCTCCCTGATTCTAAACAGGACGGAATGAACATCTCTGCAGAGCGTGTTTCGAAACTCATTTGAACAGAAATGGCTGGATAAGGTAATGGCCAGTTAGGTAAAAATGTGCTGGGAGAGAACAAGGGAAAATCCTTGCTATAAAAATATTTTTATTAAATAATTGGAAAAATGCAATGAAACACCTGCAGTTTATAAATCAAAGTTACCATATGGCATAGAATATTTGCTAATAAATTCTTACAGGCACAACCCTAGAAGGGAAGCCTTTTAAAAGTTTTTGCTATGGTACAATATCTTTTTATATTGGTTTATTTCATCCTATGACTTTTATTTCAAACTTTAAGTTAATAGATTATTAAATTGTACTTTGAAGCTCATTTCAAACTCATGCTAGAGATAAAAACACACAGCAAAGCAAATTACTGAAGAATAAATTGCAGCAATAAATTAACAGTTATGGCATTAGAACAATCTTTGGACAGCCTTTGCTCCACCTTTTGTTGATGCTTAGTTTTATGTTGATGCTTTGGGGTGATGAAAGCACTAGTTTATTAATGGTAAATTGGTTGTAACAAGTATCTTTTTATTTTCAGGCACTATATTGTGTATACTTTTAATTGTCAAATATTCGTTAGCATCAGCATTTTTTTCCAGCCCTTCCTTCCTCCTTTGGAAAAGAAATAACAGTAACACAAAAACAGTATAATAATCACTTCCTATTAACCCATTTACTTTGGACGTGTAAAAGAACAATTTCATTTTTAAAGACAGATGAGGTACATCACTTGCTCTATATTATAAAATTCTTCCTGGACACATATTGTCGTGGACTCAGTTACGAATATTGCAGCCCCCATTTGCTTCCCAAGTATTTCATAATGATTAATTCTTATACCTTAATTTAAATACAGGACATTTAAATGTAGAAATGAGTTTATTAAAAATATATTATTGCATATATCAGAAAGAGCGTTGCAGAACCAAAACAATTCCAATGTCTAAGGTTTCTAAATTTGTATCATATTGCCTTTAGTGTCTTGGCATATGCTTTTAAATATTTTTAATGATTCTACCTCTTTGCCCTCTGATGGTAGATTTAATACTTCCAATTGTCTAAAGGACTCTGGGAGCCAAGTTCAGTGCAAAAGGAGCATGAACTGGCTTTATTAGAAATAATTGCACTTATAAAATATTAAGTCCACTTTGTCAGTAAATTCATGAGTCATTTACTTTCAAACAACTCAGTATAATGCTACTATTTTAAGTTAAAAGAAAACTTTTACAGAGGTATTTGTAAAGTTTGGTGTGTAAATCTGACAGTGAAAAAGGATAAATTTAAGATTAGTGGAATTGATGCTTCTAATAGGCTGAATCACCAGCAGGATTATAATTTTCTGTGAAAATCCTATTCCAGAGCAAATATTTATAAAAATCTTCAGGAAAAATTTAAATCTAATGGGTAAATGGTTATTTATATTCAATCAGAAAAATTATCATTGACATCTTAGAACTATTTGCTATGTTATAAAATCTCTCTCATTTTAAAACATAATTTGATATCATTTGAGAGAAAGACACATGTCAACCCTGTAGTGAGCTACTAATTTAATTATGTGTGTATATGTATATTTGTATATCATATACATTGCATACATTAATATATATTACATTAATATTTGTTAATATACATTTATTTTCGGTAATGTATTATTGAATACATTATTGAAATTATTGAATAAAAATAATATACATTATTTTCAATAATAATTTTCAATGTATAAGATACTTAACTATTTTAATTAAAGTAAATCAGAATTCTACTTGTACTATTTGCCACAATCTATTATAAAGTATTTTAAAAAACAAAAAATCAAAGTTTTCAAAATTACTCTTTGGCCTTTCACATTCTTATTTTGATTAAAAGAACTTCTTTTTAGTCTAAATCAATAAATATTATTGTGTATACTTTAAGCGATGTTTCTCAGTTTATATTTATCTTCTGAATCTTTTGCTATGAAGTAAGTTAAGTAGAAATTCATGAATTATGTCATTAGAAAATGTATATGTGTTTTGCATTAAGACAATAGTAATAAAAAGCACTATTTAATAAACAGATTTTTTTATGCATTTCCTCTTAAACTACTGTAGTTACTACCTAACCATTTTAAAAATATACACAAACCCAAAATTAAGTATTTAGTGGAGATCTTAATGGCTATATAATATCACTGAAATTATATTTGGAGCCACTGACTCCAATAAAATTGATTTTAGTAGATATAAGCAGAATGGTACACTAATTTCAGCAGTGGTAGTTGTCACCATACAATTTTCTGTCTCCAGAAATAATGTAAATACTTGAATAAGTTACATTCAATCTATACCAAAAAATATTCTGATTATCCTTCACTTCTCTCCTTGAAAAGGAAAAAAAAAGAAACAAACAACAACAACAACAAAAATCTATAAATTTAAACCTCAGAAAGGGAAAGTGCAGAGTGGTAAATTATAATGCTTCCTAAAGTACTATAGTCTCCCATTTGCTTTATAATATATTTTAATTTCTTTTTGAAAATTGTGATGACAGAAATATATATAATATTTGGATTATTATATTTCTAACTAGGATAAAAGTTTATATAAATGTTAAATGAGGTCAGAATAGAGAAAGATGAATTTCAAAGCAGCAAATATGTGAATATTTCTTGCTTAAAACCAAATATAGAACCACAGTTAATGATCAAAAATTCTTAAACACTACAAATGTAATGTTAATGTTTTTATCTCAACAGTGAAGACACTATATGTGAAGATACTGACTTAGTATTTGTATACCAAGTACTAGCTCAGACAGACTGCCCATCGATGAATTTTATAGGAATGGTCCTTAGGAAAATAAAAGTGCAACTGATTCACTTTTGCCATGATGAAAGAAGGTTGATTAATTCTCCCCATAGAAAATGACTACAAAGCTGTATGAAACTGTCAAAAACAATCATTTAAATGTCTGGGAAATATAAAAGATGTACATAACAAATCAAGGAGTGTTTATTTATATAAGTGACTAAACTTTGAATAAGAACAGTGAGAGCATGTGGCATTTTTATTGGTGATGTTTCTATCTGTGCCTCATCTTTTTTGACAATGGAGTTCAACCAAGAAGAGGAGACCTTGAAAATTAACATTCTGATTGCTGCTGCTAGTGGGGGCTCACTTGACATAAAGCACTATCAGTTAAAGTGATGATCTCAGTGACACATGAACATGCAGAGCCAGCCGCTCTATTAGCATGAGATTGAAATCCCGTTTGGGGGCAAACAACAAGTTGACAGCCAGGGAATTTCCAGGGAGTTCCAGGATAGTAGCAGACTTGATAAACTCTACATATCATGTGTTGACCCAAAATTCAGCTCATGCACAACAGAGGCAGTAGGAGGCCCAAGCTCCCTATATATCACTGACTCAAGGAGTCTAAACGTACATGCAGAGGAGATATGAAAGGGCCTGACATAAAATAAGAACCAAAGCAGATTGAAAATGGCCTAAAATTTGGGTGTGTTCCCCAGGCCACACAGAGATTTATCAGCAGAGAGTGGAAGAGAACGTGGCTAAATATATTTGAGCATGACTTCTGACAAATGTTTGGCTAAACACCAAGATATTCAAACAGAAGAAACCCCTGGGGAGCCAGATTTAAAAATAAAAACTGCAATAAAAAAACAAAAACTGCAAGTTCACACTGTGCTGAATTGAGATTTCACAGATTTAATCCAGGGAAGTTACTAAGCAAGCAAACAAATCAATACACGAAACAATCCTTAATTAAAAACAAAAACAAACAAACAAAAAAAAACCCTCAGAATCCAAAGTTACTAAAACTTATAATAAAAAATGTCCAATATTCTACAAAAATCTTGAGACCAGCAGAAAAAGAAAGAAATGTGACATTCAACAAAACTAACAACAAAACCAGTCAATAGAAATTACCTTTGTCCACAGATATCAGATTTAGTAATAACTGCAAATCAGCTGTTATTAATATTTTCAAAGAGCTAAAGATAGCAATATTTGAAGATTTAAAGGAAAGTATGACAACAATAAATCAACAAATAAGTGATATCAAAAAAGAGAAATGAATTATAAAAATAAATCCAATGGGAGTGCTTACAATGTGATTGTCAAGGGTAGCATAACTATTGAAAAGCTCAGTGTGTGAATTCAGACATTTTCAAGTGCTCTGGATGTTACAACTTGAATTCATTTTAAAGAGATTTTTGCTCTCAACAGGTATATGATGCTGTGTATGGCATTTAACAAATGCTTTATATTTGTCAGGGTTATAATTGGTGCTTTCTTTCTGAAAAAATAGATCTTGGAATTTTCTAGTCTTTTTTTTTCCCTCCTTCTTCAAATTTGAATACTCTCTTTTTCAAGAGCAATAAGTAACTCATCCTGGCAATGTTTGGAAAAAAAAAAAAAAGAGTGATGAAACCAACTGTAACAATATTTCACTCAAGCCAAGTAAAAAAGAAAAGATAAAGTTAATATATGTTCTGCATTTTTTTCAGTATAAGACTGATATACCATTGATAGATGTATATCAGTTTGCTGCTAAAAGAACAAAACCCAACTGAAAATGGTTCTTAGAGTCCATTAATTTCATGTGTTGATGTTACCAGCTGTACTTTCCACCAAGTTTCCAGTTCACTCAATAACCCAGAAACAGAATAAATTGAATGGTTTCTTTTAAGAAATAATATAGCAAAAAGCAATGTGAGGTCAAATTAAATACAATAATATTAAAGAGTTGGAAGAGTTCAGAATTGGACAAAAATACCTTTGTGAAAAACCTTCAAATAAAAGTTGCATAAAAGGCTGGTGTTGATTAATGGCTGCATATCCAGGTTGTATAAGAAAAAAAAATGTCAACAAAGATGAGTTAGCCACAGCATCTTGCAAGATCAACATGACTGAGCTATACAATATTTTTTTTTTTTTTTTGCAGGCAACTAATGAACCAAGGCTTGAAAAGTAGGTTGGAGTTAAAGAATTGAAGCCCAAACTAAAATATTAAAACTCTGAATTCTTGCACTCACCTGCTCAAAAAGCATTAATTGTTCCCATTGCTAAATATGAACAGACAGCCTTGAAAGATCAGTGTGGTACTCACATTAGAATGGATTGGAGAGGCAGTGTATTGGAGGCAGAAAGAAGACTTCAGAGAAAGATATTTTCAGAACAGAGAGTTGGCATCAGAGAGCGACTGTTGATCAGTTCCAGACTCCCCACATCAAAGCAAATGTTAAACTTCATTTTTATAAACATGAACCTTTTCAAACTCTGACAAGTTTGCATGCATAATTGAGTAACTTATGACCCCTGACTCAACTTTAACATTCCTCAGTGACTTTGCAAATTTGTTCTCACATTTTTCACAATTTGTGAAACATGTATCTTCAGAAAATTTGTTATATATATCCTAACAATGTAATTAAACTTGCAGCTCAGTGATATATATCTTTAAATACTATGCACTATCATAAAAATATTATACATAGCACCATCTGTTGGCTGAGGTATCTTTAACAGATGAGAAATGATTTATGTAAATTGGATTAGAATATCATTAAGAAATTTGAAAAGAGAAAGAGAAAATAATTAAGATGAGAAAAGAATGAAGTCTATATGTGGTAACAGATAAGGAATGAAGCATAATAATTCAAATTATTTTGGCCTCTGCCAAGAGTAATAGGATCAACTATGACAAATTGATCTTTTAATAATGTATATTAATTAGAGATAATAAAAGTGATTTTTAAAAGCCATCTTTCATACATTACAGGTGCACAATCCACGTAAAACAGGTATAAACAGTGAATACAGTCACCTTAAAAATGCAGTGCAATGTGTAAAACAATTTATGAAATAGAGACATTATTTACTATGTAGTTGGAAGATACAATTAATCAGATAATAAATACTTTGCATGTTTCTTCTTGCTTCACTTTAGCCCATCTCTGAAGAGTCAAAAGTGTAATATGTATATACAAGTTACATGGAAAATTTTAGCTACATTTACATGCATAGCATTGGAAATTGAAAAATGTAATGAAACTCTATTCTTTGCTTAATATGTATCTCTTAATGAGTATTTGTCACAAGGACAGGTATCTGGTGGTTATATTTTTAAATAACTTTTTCTTAGGTTATGTCTATTACTTTTAAGAAACACCAACATCTGAAAATGATCAGCGAAGTTCAACAATACTATTTTCAATATTGGATTTTCACCATCTACTATATCAGAAAATCGATAAAAATACATTTGGTGTCATAGGCCGATATTAGGCAATCCCTGTCTCTAAGAAGCCAACACACTATGATAAATTAGAAGATTCACATAAAGGACCATATAGAAAGAAAGTTCATATGATTTTAATATGTAATAAATATTTGACAATAAATGAGAAAGGCATTCATGTATGAGAGTTGTTTTAGACTAGAAGTAGTAGGTAAGATTTAATGCTTATATCTCTTGCCCTTTTCATGCTTATTTGTCATCCACTAAACTCCAGTCTATTATCCTATTATTCTTTTCTAGATAAGGCTTTCACAGTTCTGTGTGTTTGCACAATGCATTCTCACCTATTCTCTCATTGCAAACTCAGATTCACTCTTTACTAGTCATCGTAACATGACTTTCAAAGTGCTTTTTTATATAGCCTCTGCTCATTTCCCAACTTCATTTTCATCAGTGCCTCTGATATGATATGCTCCATGTATACTGAACTTACTTATGTTCCTAAAACATGTTAAACTCTCTTCTGTATAATTGAAATTACTGTTTCCTCTGCCCATAATGCATTCCTTTTCCATCACATCTCATCCTATATCTCATTATTACTTCATAATTCTAACTCATTTTTCATCTTTCAGATTAGAAATCATACCATTTTCAGAAGCTTTCCTGTTTTTCCAATATGGGTGAAGAATTCCTCTCAAGTACTTGCTTGTGTGTCTGTGTATTAGTACTTACAACTATACTGTAAATTCTCAGTTCCTTTCTAGCCTGTAATTTCTATATATATTCCTTAAGAATGAGATCTTACCAAATAATACAGTGTGTAATATATGCTGTTGACACAATAAATATTTACTAGTAATTTAACATACAAATGAATCATCTCTCTTTAAGAAGCAGGGTTGTTACCATTTATATGTTTCCAATTTTTTTTAACCTTTTGTCATAAAGTTACCATGTTTATTTTAGAAAGTAGTTTAATCTTTAAGTGAAAGGACAGAGACTGTCTCAGCAATTCCAAACCTTAGCAGAGTAGATGACAGGTTTTAAATAAATGTTTATTGATATATTAATGATAATAATACAAAATCCGATTGGTAGAAGATCTAGAAAACTAAGACACTACAGCTTGTCTCTGATTCTTCTACAAATCAATTATAAATGCAGCAAATATTTTTCATCAGACAACCAAAATTCATTACTTTAGTCCTCTGAGTAATGTTTTATGGCTATTTCCTTTGTTCATTTTACTTCTCTGAGAGATATCAGTAAACATGCTTGATATATTTGAAAAAAGTTTTCATTTTTAAAGAAAATCTCTTTACTGTGAGATTTGCTGTTATTCTTTTTTCTATAGTTCTAAATTTAATGTGACAGTGAACACAAATATAAATGGCAAGAACCTATTTGAACTGGTTTTATGTGTTAGAATAAAAATGTGCAGTTTTATTAGAATATTAAACATCTTTTGTTTTTCTTCTAAGATCTTGAGTTAGTCTGTATATCCTGGAAAAAAGCAGAAAATAATCTGGGGAAGCTGAATTTAGCAGACATGTATACAGAACCCAAGTAATCTCAGGAGGATTGCAAATACGTAGTTATTCAGCATTTGCTAGGCACTCTTCTGGATGCTGAGATATAGTGGTGAAGAAAAGCCCAACTGTTTTCATGGTACTTAAGGAGTTTTAAACATTGAAGAAAGGGAAATTTAGAAAAAGAAAGGAAAGTAAGCTCAAAATAATTAAGTAAGCAATTTTATATGAGTATGACTTACACTGAGAAAATTAGAAAATGACAGATTTAAAGAGAGGTGGAACTTTAAATACACTGGCCTGGAAAAACGTTGAGATCCAAAAATGATTGAAGGAGCAAATGAGGAAAAAAATGATAAATGCTTTAAAATAGAAACAGATTAAAAGTTTGTTAAGCAATTATCTGTTTTCTTTGATACAGTTTACATTTTATTAAAGATATATTAAATCATGACCCTTGATTGTTCCCCCAGATTAGGCAATTTGGTGAATTAAGAGGAGTTATGTGAGTACAGCTTCTCGCTATAGATAATAGCTCTTGGTAGAGCCGTGTACATTTAATAAGAGCTTAGGATTACCTGTTGACCTGATTTGAGAATTTCTACTGGGATATGTTGCTTTTTCTCTTTTATGACAAGAATAGTTTCAAAATAAAGCACATCGCTTAAAATCAGGACACAAGACCACAGAGACCACTGTATAAGGCAGGTCCATTTTTAAGCCTAACAACCTTGAGGGTGTCCCTTTGAGCAGAAAGTATTACATGTATACTGGGAAGAAATAGTTTCATTATTGTGTCCATTCTTTAGGAATCAGAACTATCCCTTCAACTAAATAGTTTGCCCTGTCTCCTGGGATATGATTTGGATCTGTGAGAAGGAATGTAAGATTGTTGGTCTGGTTTGAAATGTTTGCACATGGTAATCTAAATCCCTGAAGAAATTTTCAAGGTCTGGCCAGGGCTGCTGCTATTGAGAACGATAAATATGTTTTCAGAAACTTAGAGCAACAGAGAGTGAAATAATTCACCTGTAACCTTTTCAAAACTTTAGTTTCCTATTGTGAACATAAGTTTGGTCTTTTGTCTCATTTGACTATCAATTTTGAGTTGCTTCATTAAATTTTTTACTGGGTCAGGGCCAGGTTTCTCTGGTGGTGGAGAAGCAGCATAGGGAATTGACTAGGCGTTTACTTTTTTTGAGGCATGTTTTCTCCTTTGCATTCTGTGTTTAATGTGTTGAAGAGCTTTGGGAAAAGGAGTTGTGTTATCTGCAATGGGACAAATTCTGCCCTCAAAAACAAAACATAATTGATTTATAAGTTATAAGTAATATATACAGAATAAAAAGTTATTGATATTTTTATTTATCAATATTATTAAGGTGCAGGAAGGGCTTATTGATATAAACATTTAGTTTCACAATTTTATTTTCCAAAGGTAGTCTTGTTCAACTCTTGGTGTATATTAACAATGATAGCCATAGGAAACCCAATCATGGAAATTTATTGACAAACATGATCGCCATTATATGTGGGAATTAAGACCATTTCATCATGTATACTTTATTGCTGGTATTGGCATATCCGTCTTTATTATCATAATCACTGAGGTATGTACGAGAGTACATGTGTTCCTGGAACTCTTTATATAGCTTTATACACTTTATCTCATTTAATATTTATAATAACATTGTAAAGTGTTTATATTTTTATGGCTACATTTTATGAATAAGAAACAAAGAGCCTTAGAAAGTTTAAGTAACAGGTCCAAGGTCACACCCAAAATTTCCAAGTTGTGCACAGATAATTTCCAGTACCATAAATATCCAATAGGCAGATCCAAATAAAAATGTTGAATTTTGTCTATTTTATAAATGCCCAGTGATCCTTGATAATCTCAAGTTTTTTCATGAGAACATGAAACCAATGTGATGATCAAATTAAAAACATTTTCTCTAAAAGTACTAAACATTTTGGGGGTCATTATTGAGTCTAAAAGGAACAGAGAAGTAACCCTAGGAGAGTAAAAAGTCCCACTTGCATTCCTGTTTTTCAATCTAAAAAGTACTAGGGGCTGGGTGCAGTGACTCATGCCTGTAATCCCAGCACTTTGGGAGCCCGAGGTGGGTGGATCATGAGGTCAGGAGGTTTAGATCAGACTGACCAACATGGTGAAACTCCATCTCTACTAAAAATACAAAAATTATCTGGGCATAGTGGCACACACCTGTAATCCCAGCTACTCAGGAGACTGAGGCAGGAGAATTGCCTGAACCTGGGAGGCAGAGGTTGCAGTAAGCCAAGATCTTGCCACTACACTACAGCCTGGGTGACAGAGTGAGACTTTGTCTCAAAAAAAAAAAGAAGTACTAGGTAGGCTCAGCCAACTCTGTAATCATGTGATTTCTAGAAGTGAGTAAAGAAGTCCTTGATTTCTTCAAGGTGCCTAGTCCTGTATAGCTACTCATACATTGTAAGAAGACTATGAGAGAGTCAATATAGTCCTAGTCCAGAGAACAATGTCTAGATTAGGGAGGCTGAAGGCATCCACCTTGACTATTCATCTTAGGAGCAAAGCCCCAAATCTACGATGTAAAAATGATGGCTTTGATATAGTTACTATCTGAGGTCTTCCCCAGATATTAAAAAAATATATATATATATATATATTGATCGACTTACGACCTATGCAACTTATGACCATTCGACTTTATGACCACAATCGCTAGCCACGACTGCTCCGCGTCTGGCAGCGCAAACGTTGCCCAGCTGGGCGGATGACAGTGCGGACCAGCTTCCGGCAGCACTACCATCTCTGAGTGCATATAGCCTACTCAACTTACGACCAAATCGTGTTACGACCGGTAGGAACCAAATCGTGGTCATAAGTTGAGCAGTAGCTGCCTTAATTTTTTCCTTGACAACTTTCTTCATGGGCCTTTTGAAAGCATTATATTTTAGCCAGAGCAACTATTCTTCTATGGAGATCTAAAACCAGTACCCTAGTTCACCTGTGTCTTCATCATTTAATATAGCAAATTAGTTTGTTATACAGTATTATAGCTAGACACCCTTGACACAGATTTGTTGCACTTTTTGGCAGAACATATGAGCCAAAGGAACTTTAAAGACAGCAAAAAGAAATATTACAATAATTCAGTGTTTTTTGATGAGATAGGTTAAATCAAAGAACACTAGTGTATTGTGAGAAAAAATACAAAAACAGTTATAAAGAGAGGTCATGACACGAGTTCATTCACATTTAAACACGCTAGAAGAAAAGAATCAGGTTATTTCTGAAAGTCGTTGTGAGGGAGATTGATGCTCATAGTGTTAGGAAATCAATACTGTGCTGTCTCTACAGTACATCTTGATTTGTAATTCATACAGTATTATGAAATGTTATAAATCTTCGGGAAGAAAAGGGGCTAAGCCTAAGGCATGCATTCAGGAGAAAGTAAAGTTAGAGCAAAATGATGACTATCCCAGATTTTACACTTATTTCCTTCTCTTTTACCTATTAAATCTAGCTTTATGGCTAAAAAAAAAAAAAAAAAGCCATGATATCTGTCAAATGATATAGTTGAAGGTCAAGCCATGTTTTTCAGTTATTGAAAGTCTAATGTTCATGCTAAATGCAACTGAGAAAATGTTATGATTATATAAGGCTTAGTTAAAAATGTAAATAGATAGATGTATAATTTTTTAAATTACTTTGAAATATTCAAATTTTAAAACCTTGTATTTCAATTTATGACCTGTTGTGAGAATACAGTCACCATGAAGAAGAGAAATAAGATCCAGTTTCATTTAATAGATAAAGTATGACATGATATTTTAAATTTACATGAAAACTAACTTATTTGTTTTTTTGAATAATTATTATGTAATTAAGGTTGTATATTTTTAGAAGAAAGTGACAGTATCTGTGTTTTATAGTCCATACTGAATAGAAAAATTTGGACACATCATTAGACTCACAGTACATGCATATAGAATAGCACAGCACAGTATAGTGTAAAATTGAGTAGAGTGCAGTATCTTCTCAAACACTTTCAGTTAAATGCATCCATATATAATAGCATAAAAATGTGCTACCTTACATTATTTTTTGTAGCCAAAAAAAATATACAGAAAAGCCAAATGAAAATTTTGGCTCACTAAATTAATAACTGATTCTGATCAATTTATCTGCAAACTTAACATCAGTCTGTTAAATTCTACTTTTTGGGCCAGATGATACAACTTTTTCAACACTGAGGCATGTTTTTATTCAGCCTTTCATTTTTCTTTGGCACACTACAACATATTTCCTCATCACAATCATAGTAATATTATGCCCTACAATATTCATTGTTTTAGAATCAAATGAACCAAAACATTCTCTATATATACATATGTTTCAACTACCTAACTGCTCTGCTATCCACAACCTGGTTTAGAAGAAATCTTGACCCTTAACAAAAGATTGCTACATCTATTCAATGAGCAACTAGAACCTCTTTGGTAGTGTTCTAGAGACAGTGTTCACAAGAGCCAATTTTTGCACAACTTTTCCCCACTCTATGTTAATTAGCACAACATTGGTAGCTTGAAATTGACCGTGGAGGAAGTATTTATTCAATGGAAATTGGCAAACCTTGTAAGTGAGGCTTTCTCTTCCCCCACGGCTGCCGTGATAGACAAGTATTTTAAGTATACCAGCCTACCACTGGTTTTCCTTTATTTTTTCTTTAAAAGTATTGACTTTTCTATTGCTTTCCATTTATACTGGAAAAAAGAAAAACAACATAGTGGTGTTTTAACTACTTCTGTTATAAACTCAAAACCACAAATAATCATGGGATCCGACAGGCCTGCAAAAATGGAGATTTATAGATTTATTTAGGAAAAGATACATCCTTATTTCTTACCATTTGTGGTAACTGTAAGCAAGAAGAAAACATGCTATTTTAAATACTCAATTCAAGCGTACATTGTGTTTTCATACTCAAAGTCTGATGAACTTTATAACTTTTGATAATTGGAAATTTAGAAAACATGCCTTCCTATCTAGGCTTGTGGTTCATTTCATTTGGAGATTGAATATGTCTTTCTATTATTCCCTACCTACTAAGTTGCATGTTTGGAGTCATCTTCAATCAGTGGTGCAATGCAAAATATCAGTGATTATCATTTAGAATGAAATTATTAATGAAACAACAAAAACTATTACTAGTGTTAAATTATAACATGTATACTTAGCTATGTATATTCATTTACTATACTTATGTGGTATTTTTTCTCTTCTATTTCCTATATGGGCCTAGAATCTACTTAGCATTTTTTCTTTCATCTTTAATTTAAATAGAATTATGAAATAAGCATGGAATTGGCATGGGGAGGCTTTCCATTTGTTCCACTATGTATGTCAAAGTATATGTGATTTATACTTTTCTCTCTAAGTCAAACAACATTAGTTTTCTTTGAACATCTGGCTGGCATCTGGGAGATCTACTCCAACCAATATTAATCGGAATATCATTGTGAAGTATCGGTAATGACCGATAGGAACAGAATATATTTATTTGTAGAAAAGTTCACTTTATTGATTTAATAGTACTCAGTGTCCTGAAGTGCTTTGGTTTTCAACACAATTTAAATATATTCCCAAAGTTTTATTTAGTCAATTTACACAATATTTTTCTTCCAAAGTGCTGTATAGTAATCACAACCAGGCAAGATCCAAACTGCACTTCATCTTCCACCTTCAGTCATTTTCACTGAATATTTTCCTAGGAGCTAACTTATAATGAGCAACTGTCTGGTTTAAGATATGATGCACCTGCCTGGGCGCAGTGGCTTACGCCTGTACTCCCAGCACTTTGGGAGGTTAAGTTGGGCAGATCACCCACGGTCAGGAGTTTGAGTATTCACCCAGTGAAAACCACATGGTGAAAACCCATTTCTACTAAAAATACAAACAATTACCCAGGCATGGTGGTGCATGCCTGTAGTCCAAGCTACTTGGGATGCTGAGGGAGGAAAATCACTTGCACCTAGGAGGCAGAAGCTACAGTGAACTTAAATAGCGCCATTGCACTCCAGCTTGGGCAACAAGAGTGAAACTCTGTCTCAAAAAAAA
>NW_016107603.1:2990256-3013921 GCF_001604975.1 Cebus imitator
ATAAAATGCAGCCACTTTTACCCCCTTCCATCCTGTCCTGTGTGAAAGGGAGACTTTCACTTTGTTTTGCCAATAGTCTGCTTCTCTCTCTCTCTCTCTGCCCCTCTCTCTCACTCCCTGTCAGTCTCTTTCCCCATTAGGAATCACTTCAACCTCTGATCATAGAAAACATAAAAATTAAATAGCTTTTTAATGTGTTGCTATGTTTTTGTTTTTGTTTTTAATGTTCATGTAACTTTCCCCTCTTATCCTATGTAAATTGTTTGCTCTCTTGTTTCTCTTCTTTGAGTGTCTCCTATATTTTTTTTGTACTTTAAGTTCCAGGGTCCATGTGCAGAATGTGCAGGTTTGTTACATAGGTATACATGTGCCGTAGTGATTTGCTGCATCCATCACCCTGTCATCTACATTAGGTATTTCTTCTAATGCTATTCCTCCCCAGCCCCCCAACCCCTGCTATCCCTCCCCTCGCCTTCCTCCCCTCGACAGGCCCCATTGTGCAATGTTCTCCTCCCTGTGTCCATGTGTCCTCATATTCAACACCCACTTATGAATGAGAACATGTGGTGTTGGTTTTATGTTCTTGTGTTAGTTTGCTGAGAATGATGGTTTCCAGCTTCATCTATGTCCCTGCAAAGGACATGAATTCATCCTTTTTTTGGCTACATAGTATTCCACGGTGTATATGTGTCACATTTACTTTACCCAGTCTATCATTGATGGGCATTTGGGTTGGTTCCAAGTCTTTGCTATTGTAAACAGTGTGGCAGTAAACATACATGTGCATGTGTCTTCATAACAGAATGATTTGTACTCCTTTGTGTATATACCCAGTAATGGGATTGCTGGGTCACATGGTATTTCTAGTTTGAGATCCTTGAGGAATTGCCACACTGTCTTCCACAATGGTTGGACTAATTTACACTCCCACCAACAGTGTAAAGGTGTTCCTATTTCTGTACATCCTCTCCTGTTCTTAGCCTAATTTAAAAGTCCCTAAAGTCAGGGCTATTTATTGTTGTATGGGGGAGGGTGGGTCAGTCTTTACTATCTCAATATATGAATGAAGAAAAAAATAAAAAAGACAGAAATATAAGAAATGTGAAATAAAATGATAGAAATCTAAGGGCTTTTGGTATGTTAATTATTTAGTGTTTAAATTATTTTTTGAAGGCAAACCCAAACCCTCAAATAACGAATAAGCAGCATGTTTAAATTTGTCTCTCTTTATTTCTATTGCATTTAAAAATTTTTTTTAATGTTTCAGTCTTTCTTAATTGTTAATCCCCTGAAGGGAGAGACCCTGTCTAAATCATCATGTAAAGAACATTATGCCAAATAGAAACAAAAGATATAGTTTTCTGGTAATTAAAATAATAAACATAACTGGTTTTGTTATTTTCCTTTTACTTATTATAGCAAATGGTCAGTGTGGTAAGAGGCAAAGTGAGTGAGTTATCTCTGAAGTCCCCTTTTCTTACAATATTTCTGTAACAATGAGACATAAATATGTCTACAGTTTTGAAATTCTAATTCTGAAGCCAGAATTACAAATATGAAGGAAATAGGGGTACCTGCTGAACGTATTCTTCTCAACAAATAAATCCAGTAGCCCAAAATCACTAGAGATGATTGCTCTCTTTTTATTACATCAGATCCTCTAAGGATACCAGAATTCATCAGAGGTTCTTGATCTCCAGATAAATATGATGGTGGTAAAAAAAAAAAAAAGCACATACTCTTTTAATTTCTGTGAAAATATGAAATTCGATATTTCCAGTTCTTATCCTAGTTTCCAAATGACTTTGCCTGTAATGATTATATACTATTAGACTTTGAGGTCTTCCCCAGATGTAGCTATATAAGTCACTGGTTAAAACATTTCTTTACAGATGTTTGGAAAGTGCTCTGGGAGTTGGTGTAATAGAGGGTGTTTACTTATATGCTGCTTCAAGTAAATCAGAGACTGTTATTTCACATACCGAAAGCCTAATGAGCCAATGGTGACTGCAAAATAAAAGCAAACTGGGTGTTATTCATCCCACACATAGCTATTAGGAAGAAGAAAAACCAGCTGTAGATTACGCTAAGTCAAAACAGCAGAACAACCAATTTTACCATTTCCTACCATTGCTTTAACAATTGAGTTTAGCACTTAAGAGGTCACAAAGCAGTTCTGTATCTAACAACTGTCATATATTAAAATAATTTAAATAGACATCTCTTTTCTTATAAGAGAAAATAAGATAGTTTCTGGAAAAAGATTTATTGAGCAGATAACAACTCAGCAGTCTAAATAGAGGAGAGGGGAGCAAAGGCACAAAGAAAGGGTGACCCTTGATTTCCTTTGTGTTTCCCTGGAACTCCCAAGCCCCTTAGTAGCTATTTTCTGCTGGCTATGTAGGTCATCGTTATGGCTGGGAGTACATTAGGGATTCGCTCTTTTACTCCTGTATTCTGAGATGCATTTTTCTGGTACATATGCACTTACAAACACAGACATATACTCTTTTCTACTTGTACTGTTATACAGGAAATTTCCACTTTTGTGATGAGGATACTAAAAGCACAGAGTAAGGAAAAAGTGACAAGAAATTTCAAAATTCAGGGATGTTTCTTCTTTCTATACTCCAATGGCTTAGAACTTCTATTCTTTTGGGGGAGAAGAGATGGTGCTATCTGAAGTTACTAGTTTTATAAGCAAATTGCTCAGCTGGAGATATGAGAACATACACCAACATGAGAAGAGGAAAAGAGAAAAAAATCCTTAGTCACGATGAAGTTGTAGCAATGAATTGTAATTTTCAGAACAGTAAGGAGGATCAAAAAGTGGAGAAAATACAAATATTCGAGGGAAATGAAACAATACCTCTGCCTGATTAATCAAAGCTGGGTTTAGCCCACACATTTGTGATACACACACTTAAGCACACACACAGCCACACAAACATTCAAGCTCACATTCCTAATGAGGGAATGTCAGTTATTTTTTAATGTTTTTACTTCACTATCAATAACCAAAATTAGTGCCCTAATTGTGGCTTCGATGTCAAAATATTAGGAAAAAAACAAAACAAAACAGAACTGTTTTGCCAAATTGTGCTTTCTTTTTTCAGGTTCACTAGTCACTTGTGAATTCCCTATGAGAGCCAATGATTTGAAACTCAGTTGGCGTGCGTGAAGAGGTATACCTTTCCTTGATCTTTGCTTTTTTGAGCTTGTGGACAGTCATGCTCTTTTCATTTTATGTGATCTCATGGGTAAGAGAACTGCACACCTGCTTGGCTCACACTAAACTACATTTTTAAAAAGCCTAAATACAAAACAGATGCACCAGAGGATTTATTCTGGAGGAATTTGCTTATAAATTCAGACAGTTACACATACCCCAGTCATAATCCTATCCCTATGCCATAATTATGGCAAAGATTGAGAAAGTTGGCATTGTCTATTCCTTATGGAAATGAATCCAATATATTTTCTACATATTTCTTAGATACGCTCAATAAACTTATTGCACATATATTTAAAATAGGAGACAGTTTTGTATATGCTCTTGGAAATACAACCTTGTTAAGTGTTTCTAATGACAGTAACAGTGTGGACAGGTGATATTCTGTTTGCAAATCTTTCTTGAACTTACAGGGACCACCAAATCTGTCAGACACTCTTTGTTTTTGTTTTGAGACAGAGTCTCACTCTTTTGCTCAGGCTGGAGTGCAGTGACATGATCTATGCTCACTACAACCTTTGCTTCCCGAGTTCAAGCAATTTTCATGCCTCAGCCTCCCAAGTCGCTGGGATTACAGGCACACACCAAAACACCTGGTGAATTTTTGTATTTTTAGTGGAGACAGGGTTTCACCATGTTGGTCAGGCTGGTCTCAAACTCCTGGCCTCAAACAGTTTGCCTGACTCGGCCTCCCAAAGTGCTGGGATTACAGGCATGAACCTGTCAGACATTCTTGAAACCTACTTTCTCCAGGAAACTTTCCTCAACTAATTAGAGTGATGCTGAAGCCCGTGACTTAGAAATTCCACAAATCCTCTATCTTCACGGTATCTCTAAATGTGGCTTTATGAAATCAAAATGCTTCATTTATTTCTTCTTCTTTTCCCAGAGTAATTATTCTGTGTCATTGCTCTTGTTTGAGACAGTAGGTTTTACGGTCACAGTGTCTCAAACTTATTCATTACTGTATTGCCAAATGTTTACCATATGCAAGTATCAATTGTAATATGTTATACATTTCACAAAATTGGCTAATTTTATACTTAAATTCATTTATTTAAAAGGGACTTTTTTATTACTACTATACATGTGAAATTAGTATTTTTCATAAATGAAAGATAAATATAAAGGTAAAACAATAAAAACAAAATAATGTAATTAAATTCCAGCTTGAAACCTTCGCTGAAGCTAATTTAATGCCTGATTCCCAATTGTTAGAAAGGAAATAAGCAAGTGTTAAATGTTAAGGACTTAATAGTAACAGACATAGATTTGCCTCTGATGTAAACTGAGGGAATGAAAAAGCAATCTTAATACTTACAAAGAATTCTTAGAACAAGAATTAAGTAGTAACTTTCTCACCCTTTTTTAGTAATGTGTTTGTAAAACAGACTACAGTCATTTTATATTCCATCACTGTAGTGAGTTACACATTTGGGAACCTTCTGCCTTGCTGATGTACAGTATTATGTCATCTGTAAAATATATAACATGATATATAATATATACAGTAACTTTTTTATACAGTAAAAAAATTCAAAAGAAAGTCCCCTTATGTGAAGTTCAAAAACACTCTAATACATGATAATAGGAGTCAAATTAGTGGTCAACATTGTGGATTACTGCGTGACAGCAGATATGTAGGAGGCTTCTGCAGTGGCGGGGTGGTAATATTCTATATATTGGTCTGGGTTGTAGTTAGATGAATGTGTTTACTTTGTGAAAATACATTCAGACGTACACTTAGTATATGTGCACATTTATGTTGTGTGTTATGCTTCAATAAAATGTTATTTAATACAGTAATAATAAAAAGATATACTTGCTTACTTAGGATGCCATTCATAGGAAGGATGGCTTCATGATAAGTAGACTCCAGTGGTGTGTTAAAGCTGGCTTGTACGGGCTTGTGAGAACCAGCAGCTAATTTTCTGGAGTTTTTCAAGCTGACTATTAAACACAGCCATTACCAAAAATCAAATTATATAAACTTATGTTAAAATTAAGGGTAGTAAGTATAATTCATTATTTCCTAATTACTGCACTATTGTTTATATTCTTGAAGTTATTTACATCTAAGTTCTATGGTGAAAATACTATATAGTGTACAACTACACATCTTTGCCCAACTCTGTTTAATGACATCTCGGTTGTTACCTTGAATCAGCGATACAGGGAGTATTTCCACCACAAAAATTATCAAACAATGTAAATTAGAGCTGCCTTTACACCTAAAGAGCCAATTGTTAAACATTTATAGTACAACATTGCTACTATAAATAATGACATCAAAAATCAAAGATATTTGCTTATGTTTTTGAGGTCTGACTCATGAATTCTTTGCCTAGACCATTGTCCAAAAGAGTTTTCTCTAGGATTTCATCTAGTGTTTTTATAGTTTCAGGTCTTGCAGTTAAGTCTTTAATGCATCTTGAGTTGATTTTCATATTTGGTGAGAGATAAGGATTTGGTTTCATCTTTCTGCATACTACATAAAGAAACTATTCTGCTGCTAGATACACAAAACACCCTGACATCACCACTATGCAGTATAGCCATGTAACAAAATTACATTTGTACCTCTTGAACTTATACAAGTAAAATTCTTAAAAATAATTGTAATACATAGAAATAACAAAAAAAACTGATATAAAGAATATGCAAAAATCTCTATAAGTCAATTGAAAAAAGATAGACACCCAAATAAAAAAACAGGTAGAAGTCCTGAGCCTTGCCAAAATGTACAGATGTGATGAAAAAGTATGAAAATATGTTATATCTCATCAGTCATTAGGAAAATGTAAATAAAAATCATAGTGAGATAAAAATGTAAATGCATTGGAATGACTAAAATTTAAAAAAACTGAAAAATCTAAATGTTGATGGCATTGTGGAACAGTTGTACGTTTTTGGGTTTTTTTTTTTGTTGAGATGGAGTCTCACTCTGTCACCCAGGCTGGAGTGCAGTGGCATGATCTCGGCTCATTGCAGCCTCCACCTTCTGGGTTCAAGAGATTCTCCTGCCTCAGCTTCCCAAGGAGCTGGGACTACAGGTGTGCGCCACCATGCTCAGCTAATTTTTATATTTTTAAGAGAGGTAGGGTTTCACTATGTTGGCCAGGATGGTCTCAATCTCTTGACCACGTGATCCACCCATCTCGAATTCCCAAAGTGCTGGGATTAGAGGGGTGAGCCACCACGCCCAGCTCAACAATTGCAACTTTTATACCCAACTGATAAAAGTGTAAATTTGTACAATCCACATGGCACGACTTTATAAAGCTACATATCTGAGAACCCACGACCCAGAAATTCCCTTCTTAGATATATACTCAACAGGGATATTCACGTTTTTAATGATAGAATGTTCACAGCAGCACAAGTTATAATAGCTCAAAACTAAAGCAAAACAAATGTCTATCAACAGTAGCCTGGGTAAATAAAATAATGACATTATACGACAATGAAAAAGAAACACAGATCATTAAATAATATTACAAAAATTAATTTGAAAAAAACCAGACACACAAATATACATAAAGTAGAATTACAATGACCAGGAAACCAATTTAATGTGTTAGAAGAGAGAAGATGGTCAATATAAAAGCACCTAAATATATAAAACAAATACTGGCAGATTTGAAAGAAGAAATTGACAACAATATTACAATAGTTGAAGACTTCGATATCTCAGATTTAATAATGGTATCTGGCATTTCCCCCCATGCTATCTCTCCCCAACGCCCCACCCCCTGCTGTCCCTCCCCTATTTCCCCCCAACAGACCCCAGTGTGTGATGCTCCCCTCCCTGTGTCCATGTGTTCTCATTGTTCAACACCCACCTATGAGTGAGAACATGCGGTTTTTGATTTTCTGTTCTTGTGTCAGTTTGCTGAGCATGATGGTTTCCAGGTTCATCCATGTCCCTACAAAGGACATCAACTCATCATTTTTTATGGCTGCATAGTATTCCATGGTGTAAATGTGCCACATTTTCCCTGTCCATTCTATTATTGATGGGCATTGGGGTTGGTTTCAAGTCTTTACAATTGTAAACAGTGCTGCAGTGAACATTCATGTGCATGTGTCCTTATAATAGAATGATTTATAATCCTTTGGGTATATACCCAGTAATGGGATTGCTGAGTCAAATGAAATTTCTATTTCTAGGTCCTTGAGGAATCGTCATACCGTCTTCCACAATTGTTGAACTAATTTACACTCTCAGCAACAGTGTAAAAGTATTCCTATATCTCCACATCCTCTCCAGCATCTGTTGTCTCCAGATTTTTTAATGATCACCATTCTAATTGGCGTGAGATGGTATCTCAATGTAGTTTTATTTTGCATTTCTCTAATGACCAGTGATCATGAGCATTTTTTCCTATGTTTATTGGCCTCATATATGTCTCCTTTTGTAAAGTGTCTGTTCATATCCTTTGCCCACTTTTGAATGGGCTTTTTTTTTTTTTTCTTGTAAATCTGTTTTAGTTCTTTGTAGATTCTGGATATTAGCCCTTTGTCACATGGGTAGATTGCAACAATTTTTTCCCATTCTGTAGGTTGCTGGTTCACTCTAATGATTGTTTCTTTTGCTGTGCAGAAGCTCTGGAGTTTGATTAGGTCCCATTTGTCTATTTTGGCTTTTGTTGCCAATGCTTTTGGTGTTTTAATCATGAAGTCCTTTCCTATGCCTATGTCCTGAATGGTTTTGGCTATATTTTCTTCTAGAGTTTTTATGATGTTAGGTCTTATGTTTAAGTCTTTGATCCATCTGGAGTTAACTTCAGTGTAAGGTGTCAGGAAGGGGTCCAGTTTCTGCTTTCTGCACATGGCTATCCAGTTTTCCCAACACTATTTATTAAACAGGGAATCCTTTTTGTTTTTTTCAGGTTTGTCAAAGATCAGATGGTTGTAGATGTGTGGCATTGCCTCTGAGGCCTCCGTTCTGTTCCATTGGTTTATATTTCTGTTTTGGTACCAGTACCATGCTGTTTTGATTACTGTAGCCTTGTAATATAGTTTGAAGTCAGGTACTGTGATGCCTCCAGCTTTGTTCTTTTTGCTTAGGATTGTCTTGGCTATGCGGGCTCCCTTTTGGTTCCATATGAAGTTTAAGGTGGTTTTTTCCAGTTCTGTGAAGAAGGTCACTGGTAGCTATGTCAGGCACTTCTAAGTTCCCTACTGAGTTTGTTTGTTTGTTTGTTTGTTTGTTTGTTTGTTTAAGGACTGGAGAAAAATGAAGGGAATTGAGAAAACTTTTCTGATGGGGTGACAAAAAACTAATGAAAATAAAAAGAAAATATCTTAGACTTCTACAACTCTTAGAAAAAGGAGGCACAGTTTTAAGTACTTTATAAAACGTTGCTTTATTTTCAGAATCACTCTCTGAGACGGACACATTATTACAGTATTCCCATTTTACAAATGAGAAATTAGAGTCAAAAAGAAGTGTAAAAATTTGACCAAGAGCATACAGCTCATATGGTAAACAAAAAAGCTGAGATTTGAACCCAGGCATTCTAACTCCAGAGTTTATATTTTTGATTGTTACACCATATTGCTACTTGAAAGTAAACCAAGGCTGTAAAAAGGTGGCTAAGAAGAAACCATAAGGATTAGATATGGTTTCATATCAATACTGATTCAGTTAAGAGAATATGAAATATTTTTATAAACTTTTTTCTTGCAAAAAAAAAAATGCTACTTCTGCCTCTCAGTGCCTATCTCAGTAAATGTGACCAATAATCATCTTTCAATATGGGCTAGAGAAAATAGATTCATTCTAGATTTCTACTACTTTTATATTTCCAAATGACCAAGTCTTATGGCTTTAGTATACAAATGATCCCAACAGCTATCATTTACTGAGCATCTATGGTCACAAACTGTACAAGTTACTTGATCTGTGATTCTTGTAAATCTCATTCCATGAACACAATTTTAGGTAGGTGTTATTATCCCTATCTGATATACACAAAGTTGTACTAGTTTGTTCAAATTACATTGTTGATAAGTGACTGCATTGGGAATTGGCCCATACTCTTCCAACTATACCATACTATATTGATTATTAGCATCTTTTCCACCCCCAGTGCCATACCCCTCAGTCATCTCATAATCTCATCTCCATTAGTACAAAATGTTTTTTGACAGATTTTGCTGCTTTTAGTGTGAAAATTCTCACAATCTCATCTATCCATATCCTATTGACTGTTATCTAAAGGGCACATTTGATTATGCCACCCCCCTGTGAAAAATCACAACTGTTTATTACAAGATAAATACAGTTTTATACGTTCATAAGGCACTTCCAAATGCCTCCTTACTTCACTAGTTTCTTATTTGCCCACACTGTCCTTTGCACACACACATGCACACACATACACACACAAACGCACACTCACACAGATACAGACACACACACACCATGCTCTAGTAAAGTTAAAGAATAGAAAGGTCTATTTTCTCTTGCTGTTTAAGCAAAAGGAAAGGTCTCTGAATGCACATTAGTGTTTTATGTTTATCTACATTTGTTTATTTAAATCCTCTTTATTGTGATTGCCATAGTATTTTTTCTTAATTCAACTACAAACTCAATTATTATGTCCTGTTGCTTTATGCAGTCTTTCCCAAATTCTTCTTGCCCTTCTTCCTGTCTGAGTTATATATATATATATATATCTATGTGTTTGCATAATTTTTATATGACTATGTTGTAATTGTTGATTTTATTCTCTGTATATATCATATACAACATAAGAATTTTCAGGATGTAATTTGAAAGAAGACTAAGAAATCATCAATTCTTTAGATTTTAATGAAAGAACAAGCAGCTACATTTCTGAAAGGGTTTAAGTCAAGTCAGTACACAGGCAGTGATAAGGGCCATACTCTCACAATTCCAGTGTGGTAGCATGTAGTTAAGCTAATAAATATTTCCTAAGCAGATCTACAAATGAACACTGCTATAAAATAGTTTTATATGATTATTTGTTTCATTTTGAAAATATACTCTTTTTATCATGAGAATATGCGTTAGAACGCTGAGAAGAATGTATTAGTATGCTAAGTGTGGGTAAACAATAATTTTTCCTTATGTGAAGAAATATGTGGTTTCAAAAAGCAAATCTATTTATGTGCAATGTCTGAATATCAAGCTCATAAGATTAAATTAATCTGGTGTTTATGTTGATACAGGAATTGTATTTAGTAATTCACTGAACAGATACTTATTGAACATCCCAAATAGAGGAGGAGAGAAAAGGATAGCTCATTTGTGGGTAAATTACAAGATGTGACATACAGCAGTGCTATTCCAAATAGGTGAGGAATTGAGTGGTGGAAGTGCTTGGTGGGCATTGGGAACAGTGACTAGGAAGCAGTGGGAAGCTGAAGGGCCTGCGTGCCAATGTCTGAAGATACGATTTTGCCCTAAAAGTATTGTAACCCATTTAAAAATCATAAACTGATTATAGTCTGAGAAACAGTACTCTAGCACCATCACGAAGATCAAATGGGAGTAGACTCACTGAGTAGGTTGTTAGGAAGTAAACTGTTGGTGGACGATAGGAGGACAAGATTGGAGGCTAAGTCAGGGTGGCCTGGAGATGAAGCATAGAAGTCAATGACATGGGATAAGGAATGACCAGCAATGAACAAGATGAGGGAATTATCACAAAATTTGGTTGCTGATGATTACCGTAGTTTCCTATTGCTGCTGTGACAAATAATTGCAAGCTTAGTGTATGAAAATAATACAAATTTGTTATGTTACACTTCTGCTGATTAGACATCTGAAATCAGTTTCATTGAGATAAAATCAAAGTGACAGCAAGGATGTGTTTCTTCTGCAGACTATAAGAATAATCTGTTTTCTTGCGTTTTCCTGTTTCTAGAGGTCCTCTGCATTCCTTGGCCTGTAGATCCTTCCTCCATCTTCAATGCTAGCCGCACAGTGGCTTCCAAACTCTTTCTCTCTGACTTCTGCTTCCAGACTTTGCTTCTCTGTCGTAAGAACTCTGTGAGTCCACTGGGTCCACTTTTATAATCCAGAATAATTGCTTCATCTCAAGATCCTTAACCTATCCACTTCTTCATAGGTTCCAGAGATTAGAATGTGACATTTGGTGGGGAGAATTTTTCTGTCTACCACAATAATAAAGGGAAGTTTGAGTTGTATACTGAAATTCACATATTTTCAGAATTTGGTGATACTATTTACTGATACAAGTAATGAAAGAAAAGATGGGTGAAGTAAAAGGGAATGCACTTTTGTATGGCATTTTGACTTTGTGCTAACTCAATGTGGGATATCATATAGTTGACCAATAGAAAGGTGGTCATATGTAGTATAAGGTTAGCTGAGAGGATTTGTTAGGATATTGATTTCAGGGTCATCAATATTAAAATGAATGGTAGTAATCCCACTTCAGGTCATGAAGAAGTAACTGGTTCTGAACTTGCTTTTTTCCTGTCAGCTATAAAGCTTGGGAAATATATAAGGTGTTCGTTTTCAGGCAATAAACAACAGGCATCAAAAATTGTAATCCTTTGGCATTGGAAATCTTACAAAGGTTTATCCACAGTCAACTTCACTCTTTGCTTGGGGACTACCTCCTGACCAGAGTGCAAGGAGCTCTAATACAAAGTATGAAGATCCTATTGAACGATGTGGCAGAGATCAGAATTCAGAAATGGGCACTGTAGGAGAGGAAACTAAACAGATATAGAACTCAGATGCTTATGGGAGGTTTTTTCTAAGTCATTGACTGGAGGCTTGGGTGCATAAGTACAGAGTAAGATTATAGGTTTACCAGGGAGTAGCAGCTTCAGAGCTGAGAGCTAAACAGAGATATTAATAGTGGTGAGAGACTTTGGAGCTCCAGTTCAGCCAAAGAGGAGAGAATTTTCAAAGTTCTATATATCCATCTGAAGCAATAGAATATCCATCTTAGGAATAAGAAAAATGTCCTATAAAAGAATCAGCAATTTTTCAGGATATGGTGAGAGAGTAAACATTTTATACTTTGTAGGCTGTGTAGTTTGTGTTATGGTTACTCAGCTCTGCTCTGTAGAACAAAATAGTCATAGGTAATACATTAGTAAATGAATGAGACTTTGTTTCAGTAAAACTTCATTTACAAAATCAAGAGGCAGGCTTGATTTTCACTATACAGGCTATAGTTTGCCAGTCCATGCCATGAAGTAAGGCCTAGTCTAGATCTAACAACTCCCATACCCCTAGCAAAAAACAAACAAATACACTTGAACTCCCCCTAAAGTCCCTAAAACCAAGCCCTAATAAGCTCTCATAAGAGAAGCAGTGATTCAATCTGTCAAGTTAGAGAGAAAGGAAGACTCCTTGGGCTTGCTATAGTTCTGCCTTAAAAAAACATGCAAACAAGCCTAAGTTAGGTGGTCAGTTTTTAAACGAGCAAACTAAAGAAATAAAAATTCATTCTTTAGAGGAAAATAACATAATCTAGATTCTTCGCAATTCTTTCCTCATATGTTGAGTATACAATAAAAAATACTAGATATTCAAAGAAATAGGAAAATGTGGTCCATATCCATGGAGAAATGAAATTAATATAAAATAACTCTGACATCTTCCAGATGTCAGATATAGCAGAATAAAGTTTATAACTGTTTTTTATAATCAGGTACGTAAGGAAGAGTCAATAAGTCTTAATATGTGAACAGACGGAAAACTTCTGCAGAAAAATGAAAATTATGAAAAGAAACCAAAAGGAAATTCTAGAATTAAAATTATAATAACTGGGCCAGGCACAGCTATAATCCCAGTGCTTTAGCGGGCCAAGGTGTGAGAATCACTTGAGCCCAGGAGTCTGAATCTGGCCTGAGCAACACATTCAGACCCTTTCTCTATAAAAATAAAAAAAATTAGCCAGGCATGGTGGCACACATCCGTAGTCCCAGCTACTGAGGAGGCTGAGGTCGGAGGATAGCTTGAGCCCAGGAGTTTGGAGCTGCAGTGAGCTATGATGTGCCAGCACACTCCAGCTTGGGTGACAAAGCAAGGCCCGGTCTCTAAAATAAATAAGTAAATAATAACTGGAACCAAAAGCACTTACCAGCATATTGGGAATGGCAGAAAAGAGCCTCAGTATATATGACAGATCAAGAAATATACCAAAATGATGGGATAAGAATAAAATTTGAAGAAAAATATATTGAGTTACAGAGATGTATTGCACAATTACAGAGATGTATTGCACAATATCGAGCAATCTAGCATTCATGTAAGTATACCCCCCAACAGAGAAAAACATGAGAATATAGTAGAACAAATATCAAAAAAAGAAATGGTTAAAATATTCCCAATGAATGAAATGATTTAAGTTTCAGACTCAGGAAAGTAAGAAAAATACAAACAAGATAAACAGGAAATTATGTTTGGGAACATTATAGATGAACTTCTACATACCAAAGAAAAAGGAAAAATCTTCAAACCAGGCAAAGAAAAAAGAAACCCAATGAAATAAATAAAAAGCACTATAAAGAAAGGAACAATGACATGCATGATGAATGACTTTATGTAAGAAATTGGAAGGCCTGAAGAAAAAGAAACATCTTTCAAGTGATGAAATAATCAATTGAGAATTCCAAACACATCAAAGTTATAGCTCAATACTAACTGTAAAATAAAGACATTTTGAGATAAAAGCTGGGAGAGTTACTTTCCAATAAATCTACCAGTCAAGCACAAGAGCAGAAAATCAGACACCGCATTTCTCACTCCTAGGCGGGTGTTGAACAATGAGGACACATGGACACAGGGAGGGGAGCACTACACACTGGGGTCTGTTGGGGGAAAATGGGGAGGGACAGTAGGGGGAGGGGAGTTGGGGAGAGATAGTATGGGGAGAAGTGCTAGATGTGGGTGATGGGGAGAAAGGCAGCAGATCACACTGCCACGTGTGTGCCTATGCAACAATCTTGCATGTTCTTCACATGTACCCCCAAACCTAAAATGCAATAAAATTAAAAAAAAAAAAATCTACCAGTCAAGGCCAGGTGCAGTAGCTGATGTCTGTAATCCCAACCCTTTGGGAGGCCAAGGCGGGCATTATCACCTAAGGTTAGGAGTTTGAGACCAGCCTAGGCAACATGAGGAAACCGTGTCTCTACTAAAAATGCAAAACAATTAACCGAGCAAGGTGGTGCACACCTGTAATCCCAGCTACTCAGGAGCCTAAGGCAGGCAAATCACTTGAGCCTGAGAGGCAGAGGTTGTGGTGAGCTGAGATAGCGCCACTGCCCTCTGACCAGGGCAACAGAGGAAGACTTTATCTTGAAAAAAAAAAAAAAATCTGCAAGTCAAGAGATCTAGATGATGTCCTTCAGGATAAAGGATATGATGTTTGTTGAAAATGTGAATATATAAGAAAGAATGAAGAGCTCTAGAAATTACACATAAGTAAACATAACTATTTTTTTCTTTTTATAACCTCTAAAATACAACTTATTTTACAGCAACAAATATTTAATATTATATATATGAAGATACTAAAACAATTGCACAAAGGAAATGGGCTACTGGAATCCTACCATTGTAAGGTTATTGCATTTCTCAAGTTGGAAGTAGGAAGTATAAAATGTGAAGGATACAATCTTGACCCTAAACAAACTTTAATAAATTAAGGATGTATACTTTTAGCCTTAAACCAATGCTGAAAAATAACTTTAAAGGAAATATTTTTTCAGACAGACCTGAATTTACCCTACTTACTCTCATGTTCTGGTATTCACACCATGATATAATTCCCTCGTCTTAACTGTAGACAAGACCTATAACTTGTTTTCAACTGGCAATATATGACAAACGTGATGAGTTATCACTCCTGTGATTATGTTATAGTATATAAGACTCCGTCTTGCTCACAGACTTGCTCTTTTTACCCTGCTGGCTTTGATGAAATAGGATCCATGTTGTGAATTGTCTCTGGACAGAGCCATATGACAGGAAACTGCAAGTGCACTGGACTAGTTGAGGGTGGCTTCTAGTAAGAAACTGAAGTCCTCAGACATAGCCATAAGAAAATGAATTCTGCCAACAACCTGAATGTTCTCAAGTGAATTCTTGCCTAGCCAAACCGTCATGTGAGGTTACAGTTTGGCCGATATGTTGATTGCAGTCTTCTAGACTTTTGATGAGAGGAGAGGGCTAAGCCATGCCTGGACTTTTGACCCCTAGAAATAGGTATAAAATAAGTCATCATGTCATAGGTTTATCTATGTAACAAACCTACACTTGTACCCCTGAACTTAAAAAGTTAAAACAAATTGATACATTAGATAAAACTGACAAATTTCTTGAAAACTACAACTTAAAATTTGCACACAAAAAATTGAAATTGGAATAGTCTGTACTTAAAAATTAATTTGTAGTCATAATAATCTCCAAAATGAAAATTATAAAAGGTTTATGTGGCAAATTCTACCATTTAAGAAAAAATTCAACTTACATAAATTGAATAAAACAAAAGAAGAAGAAATAGTTTCTGACTTATTTACTGAAGCAGGTTTTATTTAACACCAAAACCAGATAAAAGTATACTTAAAAAGTGTATACCAATATCCTTTAAGAATATAGAAGGAAAAATGTGCCTTAAAATATTAGCAAATTTAAACCAGAACTATATGAAGAAAAACCACATCATGACTAAGTGAGTGTTTATCAACAATGAATTCTAAAATTATCAATGAGTTATCACATTATTAAAATAAAAGATAAAAATCATATCATCTTAATAGATGCAGAAAAATTATTAAACAAAATTGTGTCCATTCATGATCAAATAATTCAGCACATTAGAGATAGAAGGAAAATTTCCAAACTTGTAAAAGTCATATATGAAAAGCCTGCATCTAGCATCATATTTTGTGGTGAAATATCAAGAAATTTCTCTCTAAGATTGGGAATGAGACATGAATATCCATTTGTACAATTTTTATTCAAATATTCTTTCAATAACATTTCTAAGTATGATTTCTGAGTAACATATCTCATTTTTGCATCTTTATTAGTTCCATATTGTAACTGCAACAAATTACCACAGATCAGTAGCTTAAAACAATAAAAAATTATTCTCATAGCTTTGGAGGGCAGAAGTTTAAAACAAAGGTGTTTAAAACGAAGGTGTCAGCAGGGTTGTGTTCGTTCTGGAAACTTCAGAGGTTTTCTTGATGTTCCCGGCTTCTAATGGCTACCTGCATTCCTTGTTCCTAGGTCCTCTCCATTTTCAAAGCACATCACTCTAACCTCTAGTTCTATCTTTCACTATATATATATTTTTAAATTTGATCCTTCTACTTCCATGTTATAACAATCTTATTCATTACATTGAACCTCCATGAATAATTCAGAATAATTTTCTAACTTAAAATTCTTAGCTTAATCACATCTGCAAGGTCTCATCTGCCATGTAAGGTACTATAGGAATATTGCTAATAGGTTCCAGGAATTATAATGTGAAAATCTTAGGAGAGGTCTGTTATTCCGTCAAACTCAATAAACACCATGTGGGAAAAACCTATAGCTAGTATTATACTTAATGGTGAAATATTGAGCATTTTCACCCTAAGAATGGGAATAAGACAAGGATGTTCAGTGTAGTTATCCTAAAGATTTAGACATTACATGGAAGCTCAGGCTCCCAGGTGAAATCTGTTAGGCTTCCTGTGACCTAGCTACAGATGTCATACCACATAATTTCTTCCAGTCTATTGTTTATGCCAGCCCAGATTAAAGGAGGGGGTAATTGCTTCTATCTGTTAAGTGGAGATAGTAGAAATTTGTTACCATCTTTAATCTATCATATTTTCCATTCTCCCAAATAGATTAATAGACTCACCATAATTTCAATAAAAATTACAACAAATTTTTCTTTCTTTTGATAGAGATCAGCAGACTAATTCTAAAGCTCAAAATATAAATGCAAATGACCTAGGATGACTTAAATAATTCTGAAAAATAAGAGCATACTTGGGAGATATATAATACCTTATTTCAATACTTACATGAAAGTTGTAGTTCAAGAATATAAGGTATTTGTGTGATGACAGAGTCCAGACATAGGCTTGTGCATACATGGCCTATTGATTTTCAAAAGTTACCCCTGTGTGCAGGAGAATGGTATTACCAACAAGTGTTGCCAGAACAACTAGATATTTGCATAAAAAAATATGAGCTATGACCTCACTGGAAATCATACTTAGAAAAATCAAAAGTTATCGTAGATCTAAATGCAAATTTACAAGTATAAAAACTGTTAAAGTAAAACTATATCTTCGTGACTCTGAGATGGACAAGGATTATTGGATAGGATACAAAAAGCATGAAACATAAAAGAAAAGGTACATTTTGTTTATTAAAATAAAAAAAAACATTTGACTCTTCAAATGACTCGAGAAAATTAAAACACATATGCATCAACATGACAATAGATTGTGTGATAGTCATATAACTGAATAATACTTAGAACTAAAAAGAAAGGACCTATGGATACAATATGGATAGTAAAAAAAAATTGCTCAAGAGATTGTATACTGTTTACTCCATATATGTAAAATTCTAGAATTGGTAAAATGGAATAGACGAATTGTTGCCTTTCAAGATGAGTGGCAGCAGAGAATGTCTCTGATAGGATCTGAGGAAGTTCCTGGGGTTATAGTAATGTTTAATATTGTGAAAGGAGTTTGGATTATATAGGCATATACATCTACCAAATTTCAGTAAGTAAATATTTACCTTTGTACAACTCATATATTAATTTTATTTAAAAAATCTCTTCCAATACTGAACTTTCATTATTGATGTGCATACTGAGATATTTAGGGGAAGTTAATGCCTGCAATTTACATTGGATGGACAAGAGAGAGAGTATATGAATAAGTTTATAATAACATGAGTAAAATGTTAATAGAGAACCTAGACGGTATGAATATAAGATTTCATTACACAAATCTTCCAACATGACTGTATGATTGTGTGTGTGTGTGTGTGTGTGTGTGTGTGTGTGCGTATGCCAATGTGTTGGTTAAAAACATGGATAAGTTCTGAGAAATATATCGTTTGGTGATTTCACCGCTGTGTGAACATCATATAGTGTACTTACACAAACCTATGTGCTATAGGCTACTGGACACCTAGACTACATATATAGTAATATTATCTATTGCAACTAGGCTACAAGCATGTACAGTATGTTACTGGTTCAAATACTGTAGGCAGTTGTAACACAATGGTAAGTATTTGTGTATCTAAACATAGAAAACTTGTAATAATGTGATTGAAAAAAGTAAAACATGGTACACATGTATGGGGCGCTTACGATGAACAGAGCCTGCAAGTTATTCTAGGTGAGCCCATGAGTGATGAGTGAATGGGAAGGACTACTATAAACTTATTTATAAACACTATAAACTTAGGCTTCACTAAATTTATTTAAAAATATTTTTTCTTTCTTCAACAATAAATAGCTTGCTATAACTGTTCTAATTTATAAACTTTAATTTTTTAACTTACAGATACATTTGAAATGAGGCTTAAAACACAAACACATTGAACAGCTGTACAAAAATATTTTCTATGTCTGCTTCTATTTTAATTTCTTTATTTTATTACTTTTCACTTTCTAAATTGGTTTGCTATAACTAAGACACACATACATCAGTGCAGATGCACTCCGAGTCAGGATCATCAAGATATCACTAGACAACAGAAATCTTTTAGCTCCATTATATTATGGGAGCACCTTCATATATGTAGTTTATCATTAATGGAAACATGATGGTGTATAGTATATATATGTCTACATATATGTATGTGTTTGCTTTCATATTAACTAACAGATTTTAGAGAAGTATTTGAGTTCCTAGGAAACATTAGCTTTGAAGTTCTCTTTTCCCATCAGAGAACCAAGAGTAATAACATGAGATAACATCTTAAGTTTTTAATCCTCTGCTACTCCTGATTTAGCTAGGCACAGTCAAAATATCTTCAGTAGAGGAATGCAGTTTGATAGAAAAACATGCCTTTTCTTTATCTCTTCTTATCAATTACAACACTTAGCTGCAGATTTGTGGTAGATTTTCTTGAAGACATTGTGTTTTGCTTCTTGGTGATTTACACTAGCAATTATATTAGAAGACTGGATTTGGAGATGCTAAATTTCTTGGATGCAGAATTAAGTCAGAGATGAAATGGAAGCCAATGTCAGTAAATAGTATAATTTATATTATAATGAATTACTTTATGCCAAAAAAAAAAACCTTTCCCTAATTTGATATTGCTTTGCCTTTGAAACTTTCATTTCTTGTCATTACTTTTTTTTAGTAAATTCCATACTCCCACTATGAATAGCATATATCGTCTTCTAATTCAATAGTATTCACATTTATCAGGCCTTTTAGTGTGCTACATGTTCGTAACTTTAAATATGATCACCTCAAAAAAATAGAAGAAAGAAGAAAGAAAAAGAAGTTACAAAATTACATTAGTACCCTGAATACTAATTTCAGGGAGTATCCAACAGATTAAAAATGTCAAAAGGGTAACACTGTATTAGTGGGATTTTCTTTAACAATGCTACTGATACTTTTTGCTTTAACAACATAACAAATTCTATCTCAGGCACTGGGACTTGTGAAAAGTTAAAAATACAGAATGATAGAATTGAGAAAAGGAAGACAAACTAGTGTGAGGAAAAATGAAGAATCACAGGCTGGATAGAAATAACAGATATGCAGATGTGGGCTGATAAAAGGCCTTAAAAGTGAATAAGAGATTAACATAAGGTTAAGTAAATGGAGAAATTTATCCAGATGCCGAATTTTTACAATCTGGATGGCAATTATGATAGTAACAATACACAAAATAATAATGTAATTATTTATTAAATTTTTTCTAGATCCAATATTTAGGAGATGCCCATTTGATGATATTCAAGTGGATTAAATATATTTGTTCAGCTTCAAGGAAAATAGACTCCTAGAGAAAAAAAGAAACAGGTTTTCCAGTAAATGATTATAATAAGTGGGACGTAACACAAAATAAAGATGCTTGAACTATTAAAATACATAAAAGTGTGACAGTGAAATGCATTGCTATATTTTCTACTTCCTATTTTCTGAGTTGTTACCTCTAAAATTTTTCTGTGAAAGCAGATACATGATCAGTGTTTTAAAATTGCTTATGTGGGAAAATGGGGAACTTCTGCCTCAGCTTGCTCACAGGACACGACCGAGTCATGATGTCTATTGATGTTAGTACATTAAAAATTGCATGGTAGTTTTTTTTAAATACACCATCAGTTCTTATTATTTAAATTGTTTAGAAACAAGTTTTTCTCTGTTGCATCTCTGTCAAGTTTCCCTATGTATTGTTCCTTCTTAGACTCAGTTCCCAGTTCCAGCACTTGATATTACTCATTCTACTTTTCCATGTTTATACTTCTTTCATCTTTTTCTCATTTTCATGAATTGGCACTAAAATAAAAATTAACAAAATGTATAGCATCTTGTCTATAGACTTGTGCACATGAGCTTGGGCCTGAGTATGTTAGTGAAGGGAGGAAACATGGAGAAGGACACAAGAAAAGATGATATTAAAAAAATGTCATGGTAACGCTCTAAGTTCTTACTTTGAGTGACAGAGGAGTTATTGACAGTGGGAGAAGAAAAAGACAAAAAAAAAAAAAGAAAGAAAAAATGTTTCCATTTCTTGATGAAGGGTGAACTTCTGCAGATTTGGGTCAATATTTATATTAAAATAAAATTTGAAGATACTGGATTATACATTAGAAGCAGAAGAACAATTATAGTTGTGTAACAAAGATAGAAAAGGGACTCTAAGAAAATATACTGAAATAAACGTGGCAAGTTTTGGCTATTGTTTTGAAGTAAAGATGAGAATAACATGACTCATATCAGTTGCTAAAGGACAAAGACAGGTGGGTGAACATAGAAATAGGATCCACACAAAGGAAGAAGGGAGCCTTGGGAAATTATGATCAAATATTTATTTCTGTTTTTCAAAAGGAGGGGCAAAATGTTGGAAGTTATATTAAGGGAAGGGTTTTCTCAGAGAAAAAAATGGAAAAAAACCTTGGGAAAGGAAGGATTGATCTAAAAAGTTTAGTCTACAAGTCCAGGGAGGATTTATAAGCTCTCATTCTGATTGGATTTGAGATAAAAGGAGTAATTCAGTGAAGGGGTTAGAGCAAATAGTTGATTATTGCTCCACTTTGTGTAATCATGTAGTGGCTTGGCCTTAGGATGACCTTCTAAATTTTAGAGAATCTCGAGAGCAAAATTGTACCTGGGGGAACTATAATAGTTAGAAGTGAAAATTAGACTTTGCTAGTCTAAGGTTCAGCATGAGGGTGAATTCTAGCAATTTTCCATAACCGTCATTCATAAAAGACCACAGACTTAACCATAGGACTATATTTGAGGTCGACAAAGCGGAACAGACACAAACCCTAGAAATAAATGAATATAGGTGAGGTGGGTGATATTTCAAAGCCATATGACAAAGAATAGTTTTTGTTGTTGTTTTTCTTTTTTCTTAAGCATAGAAGAAAGACAGCATTCTCAAAGCCTTGAGAGGGAGTTTGTAATTTAAAGCAGCATCTGACAGTTCAGGCAGAGAGGTCATGGGGAAGCTACTGATCTGAACACGTGGATATTACATTGCTGTGAAGAATTAGATACTCATTTTAGACCCAGTCAGGTCTGCATCCTACTTTTAGTTTCTTTAGTGACCCATGACCTTCTATTGCAAATGTGTTACTTCTTTGAGTAGATTACACGCTTTTTTAAGAGTTTCTGCTTACACGCTGAGAGTTGATGCAGTAGAAAAATGAAAGAATGGATTTAGCCAGGAGCTGGAGATGTTGGTGGCTCCATTTCCAGATAAAGAAGTAAAGAAGACCTCAGCACTGAATACCAAATAACATATGCCAATGGAGCCAAAACACAATAGTCCTTTACAAAGAGAGGACATCAGAGTCGCATTTTCTTATTGTACATGTTACTTGATGATTACAATAATTTTTTTGTTTTGTTTTTTTGAAAACTGCAGTCATGACTAGACAAGGAAGAGATCATTTATTGAAACTTCCAAAATAGTCTAACCTTCCCTTAAGGCTTTGCTTGTATACATATGTTCAATAACTCCCATGACTTATCTTGCCGTGTTAATCTAAGCAATAAGTTTTAGAGGCTACTACATGTTATATATTAAATTAACATTGTAATATGACACTTAATCCTATATTGATTTCATTGTTGCAGAACAACACATTTCCCTTTAGTGTTGAAAAATTCCCAGACCCAGAAAGACAAATCTGTAGTCATGTCACCATGATCCCTTGGGGTCAGAGATTAGGCCACATCAATGAATCTAAGGATAAAATAGTTGTAAATTAAAACATAATAGAAGGAAACAAGATTGTCTCCTCTATTCCAAGTGACAAGAAAGTTAGGAGGAATATCCCACAACTCCAGAGTTATGAATTATTCCTATACTTTAATAAAAAAAAGAAGTAAACATTTAAAAATGATACTGATTTAAAGATGGCTATGTTCAAAGTATGGATTAGGATGGTTTGTGTGCTTAGATTCTTATAAAGTGAGACTGATGGAATTGTTCTATCAGTTTCGTGATATATAACATGACCTGCTTTATATATAATCATATATATATATATATATACACACACACACATATATAACATATATATGTATGCCATGTTTTATATAATATATAAGAACATATTACATATAAATATATGAATATATGTAATACATACTTATATAGAGAGATGGGGTCTTACTCTGTCACCCAGCCTGGAGAGCAGTGGTGTGATGATAGCTCACTATACCCTTGAACTTTTGGGCTCAAATAATCCTCCTGTTTCAGTGTCCAAAATATGTGGGACTACAGGCAGATGCCGTCATGCCCCGTTAATTTTTTTTTATTTTTTGGCAAAGGTAGGGTCTTAATATGTTGCCCAGGCTCATGCCAAATATATATTCTGCATACTCATGTGCTGATGTTTCTCCTTTCAGTGTTCGTTGTATTCATCTGTTAATCTTTGGGTAATCATTTTTATTTTTGAGGTATATATCAAATTTTAAAAGTGGATAAAATATGCATATAGAACATACACATGGTGTTCATGAATTCCTTAGATCTTCAAGTGACTTCATTAAGAATCCTAACTTTTACAGATTTTTTTTTAAAAAACTGTGTAGCCAGGCGCGGTGGCTCACGCCTGTAATCCCAGCACTTTGGAAGGCCGAGGCGGGTGGATCACGAGGTCAGGAGATCGAGACCATCCTGGTCAACATGGTGAAACCCCATCTCTACTAAAAATACAAAACATTAGCTGGGCATGGTGG
>NW_016107603.1:3013986-3020952 GCF_001604975.1 Cebus imitator
GAGGCGGAGGTTGCAGTGAGCCGAGATCGCGCCGTTGCACTCCAGCCTGGGTAACAAGAGTGAAACTCCGTCTCAAAAAAAAAAACAAAACAAAACAAAAAAAAAACAACTGTGTAGCATTTAAGGATTCCTAGAATAAAATCTGAGATGTGCCATTTATAGATTGCTTGAACTTTGATTATTCTTCCTACTGCTTTTTAACTTGGTGGGTCACATTAATAATTGAACAGGTCACCATGCATATAGGAAATGTGGATAGAAGTAAGAGAAGAATAAGGAGTGATAGAGAAATAAAAGGATCAACGGAGAGAAAGCAGAAGGTGTATATAGTTAAGAGTATAAAATAAACCAGAAAACAAGCAAGAAATGCAAATTAAAGAATTTTAAATAATGTTTGGCTCAAAATATCATGTCTCCATAACATGCTGCAGAGGAATCAATTTCTAGGCTGTGCTGAAACCAGGATGTGACAGGTGGCTGATCTCCACCCTCTAATAAATCCAAAGCCTCAATTATGGATTGAATTCCTATTATTCCTTATATATTTTTACTTTTCATAGGAACTAAAATCAATGGTGCCGTGAGGAGAAGAAATAAGTTGAGAATAAGGAAGAGGAAATATTATACTGACTAAAGATTTTTTCATACAGATTTCATACTCTCTTAAAAAACCTTGTCCTTCAACCTGAGTCAGTATCTTCTAATGATATTTCTTTTGAGATAGGTGGAATTCACACAATAAGTAAGAATGTTATTCTAAGCTCATCTCTTTAATTTACTAATTTGTGTATGTTAAGCCCATTTTGAAGAGCACTCTTGGGTTAAAATGCCTTTGAGGTTATACAGCAGGTCTCAAAAAACAGGGTATGGTGCTTTTGGTTTGTTTGTTTGTTTGTTTTTAAGGGAAAGAGAGAGCCAGAGAGAGAGAGAGAGAGATTAACTTCTGACCTAGGTGGAATTATTTCTGTTTCTAAGAACAATTATCAAGAGGTTAGAGCTTTCTGAAAAGCTGGTTATTGACACAATAAATAAAAGCAGTCCCAAGGTAAACATGTCTGTCTCTTTCAAAGTACATAAAACATACCTAAAGAATACAGATGCACTTTCTTCTAAGGTAGCCTTGAAACACTGAAATTTATTAGTTCACCTTTGCCAGCATACACTAATGATCAACTATGCAACTATGTAATGATCAACAATATGTAACTAAAAGAGATACATATTCTATTTTCCTTAGAGGACCAATTAGCAACTCTTTGGTGTAAAATTATGGCAGACAAGTTTAATAACTATTTGTCTCTTTCTTTATTCTAAAGAAATATAGGCAAGATTGAAAGGCAGACATCAAGTCCATAGAAGTCATCAAAATGTTTTTTTTTAAATATAGTTGTTATACTTTCAGGCTTAAAAATAAGCCATGGTTCATGTCCCTAAAAAAGCAAAGAATTCATGACTAAGACCTCAAAAGCAAATGCGACAAAACAAAAGTAGACAAATGGGACTTAATTAAACTGTAGAACTTCTGCACAGCAAAAGAAATAATCAACAGAACAAACAGACAACCTGCAGAATGGAAGAAAGTATTTGCAAAGCATGCATCTGACAAGGAACTAATATCCAGAATCTGTAAGAAACTGAAACAACTCAACACAATAACAACGAAAACACCATTAAAAACTGGGCAAAGGACAAGAACAGTCATTTTTTTCAAAGGAAAACACAAATGGCTAAAAAGCATATGACAAAATGCTCAACATCACTAATCATGAGAGAAATGCAAATTAAATCCACAATGTGATATCTTATACGAGTCAGAACGGCTATTAATAAAATGTCAAAAAGTAACAAATGTTGGCAAAAATGTAGAGAAAAGAAAACACATAAAATCTTGGTTAGAATATAAATTAGAACAACCTCTATGAAAAACAGTATGTAGATTTCTCAAAGAACTAAAAATAGAACTACCATTTTAGCAAGAGATCCCACTACTTGGTATCTACCTGAAAGGAAAATAAATTTATATCAGAAAGATGCCTGTACTCATTTGTTTGTTGGAGCATTATTCACAATAGCAAAGATATGGAATCAACCTAAGTCTTTACCAATGGATGGCTTCATAAAGAAAATATATTTTATATATACATATAATATATGTATATACCATGGAATACCACTCAGTCATAAAAAAGAATAAAGTCATGTCTTTTGCAGCAACACAAGTGGAACCTGAGCCATTAAGTGAACTTACTCAGAAATAGTAAGTCAAATACCACATGCTCTCGCTTACAAACGGGAGCTAAATATATGCACATGGACGTAGAGTGGAGAATAATAGACCTTGTAAACTCAGAAATATGGGAGATTGGGAGGGAGTAAGAGATGAGAAATTACTCTCTAGGTACAATGGACATTATTTGATTGATGGTTACACTGAAAGCCCAGACTTTACCACTATCCAATATATCCATGTAACAAAACTGCACTTGTACTCCTAAATTTGTACAAGTTTTTATTTTATTTTATTTTATTTTAGGTATAAGCCAAACAAAACAAAAACACTAAAAATAAACAAAAAAATCAAGAGAGCAGGGTCCGGTTTTCAGAAAGGTAGGCAGTGAGGGCCTTGTGAAGGTTCCTACATGTTCTTGATAATATTATGCATTATATTTTTTACATTCAAATCAAGCACAACCAGTTAAGTGATCAAGCACATACAGAGTAGAAAGTGATTGCTTTACATTCGAGAAAAGCCAAGGGGACTTGTGCTACAACCTAGCATAGGATTGTGTATGCTCTGGTCAGCATTTTCTACTTAATTTTTTTAGAACTGTTAGAGACACAATTAAAATAGATTCTCTCAACTCTTCAGTGTGTGGATAAATTTTACTGTGTTTTAGGTCCACAATGGAAAGCCTGAATTGTTGAATAACATTTACAATGATAGATAAGTGTCTCTCTTCGATTTTGGTATTTCTGTCATTTCTAGTAACTTCAGTAGTACTGAGGTACATAAGGACAATAAATCTGATCAGAAATGTAAAAAACATCTCCACACATTACGTTTTAAATACTTCTTCCATCTCCTACTACCTAGGCTGAGGCTGGCTGAAAGTTGTAGATAACAGAATTAGCCTCAGATGGGAAAGTAACTCCCTCAACCTAGAGGTGAGATTTTTATGCTGTTCCATTCTACTTCTCAGTAATAATAATAATAATAGAATAGCTATAACATCACACAATATGCATAAATACAATACAATTACGTGTGGCAATAACATTTGCAAATATATACAATTTTATATGCCATAATTGCTGAACAAATGAATGTCTTAAAATTCATAAATGAGTTATTTTCAAATATTTTTCCTTTGTAATCCCTTTAACAAATATTAAGATCTCCAGATGAGACAAATGATAACCCAATAATTTATATGAGTAACTTAATTTCACATGGCTTAGTGAATGATAGAGGTAGAACGAAAATCAGTCTGTTTTCTTCGTCTGTGTTTGATTCTTTGGCCCATACTAGTGAAAAATTAATTTGCAGTTTTTAGTTAATAGAATTGAGTCTTCCCTGATTAGTACTAAGGCCCTAACCCCTATTGCGGCTGAGGAGATTTTACCATTTTTCCCATATCTTTAATTTAATAGTCCTTTCTTCCTATTTAACTTTACTATGAGTCCTCTAGAAATCTCCAACCTTTGTGAGCAAATATTACTGCCGGCTGGAAGACAGGTCCATGATTGCCCAGGCTGCAGAGCACAGGAGTGAGTGCATTCAGTTTATCTCCCTACATGAGAAGGCAGAAACTTCTAAGTTAACAACCAGATACATCTTCACATTCTAATGACCCCAATGAGATTAACTTTCACTTTTGTATCTGAGTCAGTGCCAAAGGAAATGACCGTCTCCCTTCTCTTTTTGAGAAGTTCATTTGTTCACATACGCAACTGAGTTTTTGAGTACCTAGTATGTTATAGAGACTGGAGATGCAGTGAGTACATGGGTAAGAAAATGAGCCATCACAAGTTCCTTACATGTGGATTGTGTGTTTGACTGAGAAGGACAAACCTGGACACGTGGAGTAGTAATTACTCCTCAGAGCCAATCACTCATTACCAGAATCACTGTGCCTTAACCTTTGATTTTTGCTAGCATATATATTCTTGGATGAAATAGGTTACTTCCCTCTATAAAAATCAGTGGTTAGAGTCATTGGTAGAGAGGAGCGTTGGCAAAAGCAACAACCAACTTTTGGATCTACTGTGTAGCTGGATACTTTCTCAGATTATGGACTCAATAATAGTTAGATCCCCAGTCATTTGCACTGGCATGCTGGGTCACAGTTGCAACCAGTCTGGAGCCTGTGTACTGGGCTTAAGCTTTTTCAGTGCTTCATATGGAAAATTAAGAATGGATATTCTGAGACTATAGCTGCCCTTACTTGCAATTGGAATTCATGAGGCTCTAGTTTTGAGAAAAGGAGAAATGCTGAAAATGGCATGCCAGCTGGCCTTGATTCATTATATACCCTGGGAATACTGGGCTTTAAGACAACCCTGAAACTCATAGCTGTTTTCCTTAGCAGATGTGTGAAACACCAGCTCTTCCCATGGTAGTTTTGCACTATGACAATCCCAGAACACTGCTGTTACCACTGTGTATGAACACTGAATGAACAAATAAATTTTCTAGCTGAGTAAACCACAAGCTCAGATTTATTAAAATGCCAAAGAGATTAGTTATTATAGCAGATTAACAAAGCACTGCTGATCCTATTTTTTTAAGCAATAAGACTTGATAGCTAAAGTTGTATGCCTCCTGAACTTACGTGATTATTGCCCCACTTCAATCCTTCATGTCAATGCTGGGTTCTTAAAGCATCAAATAGCAGTTCCGTATGATTCATAGAAAAGCTAAACTTTACTTTCCTTCCTTCTGTACATTACCAGTATAAGAATGTTTAGATGTTTTCAAGAGTGAATCATGAGTGTTCTGAACTTTGGAATGGTAACAGGTCAAATTTTAGAGTGTGTACATGTTCTTAACTAAATCGAAGTCCTATCACCTTCTTCACAATATAAAGAGTAAATTCACCTTCACATCAATGCAAAAATCACTGGAACATAGCCAGTGAATGGAAAATATATTTTGCTTTGGGCTGATATTCTACAAGTTGGTGGGATAAAAGGCTCTTAGTTGTTGCAGTTCTTGATTTTTGTGATGTAAGTACTTCTACTGTGTAAGTTTAGCAGATGACTTCCCGTATTCTACATACTTAACAGTCGACTCTTGCAAGCTATTATTGACTGATTACAGTAGAGCCGTTTGAAACCACATATTTCCTAAGTAGGGAACAAATTGACCTTGATATGACCTAGTTTACTCTTTTTTATCAATTGAAAATAATTACAAAGAGATTGATTCTCCCTCTTCATTGGGGTGGAAATTTGCAGGAATTGCACCCTTCTGTTCAAGTTGCCAGGCCACTAAAGCATCCCCCAAGGATACACTTATCCTTGACTGGGATACACTGTGCTAAGCTTATGAACTAAAGAGATGTTAAACTCAGATACACAGAGAACAAGACCAAAGTGGGTTGCCAAGAAAGGAACCTGAAGGAGTAATAATGGTATGAGATATAAAATCAAAAGGAAATAAAAAGAATTATAAAAAAAATTCCTAGGATGAGCCAATTTATTCATTCAAGACTAATCAGTTTTTGTCCTTCAGGACTGTATATTCTTGTGGGGAATGGGAAAACCAATAAACAAGTCAACAAAAACAAAAAGATCAGAGATAGGGAAATAATATATGCAATAAAGAAAATTAAGTTAATAAAACAGTTTGGATTTACATGGAGATGCATTGGAGTCCTTTCTGAAAAAGTAACTTTTTAAACAAAAATACTTTAGGTGACTTTATTAGTTTTCTATTATTTCTGTAACAAAAAAGTGTCACAAAATCTTTGACTTAAAACAACACCAATTTATTGTTTTACAATTCTTGTGGTCTGAAGCCTAAAATCAGTCTCATTGGGCTAAAATCAAAGATTGGGAGACATCCATGTATTTCTCCTGAAGTTTGAAGTGCAATTGAGTATTACATGTTGGCCATGTATGCCAGTGTTACTAGAAAATTCCTTTTTTATTTCAGTAATATATCCTTACATTATTTTAGATTTTCATGCATATATTTGCATAGTCCATGAGTAATATGATATTATTTTCATCCATTTCAGTGCTAAGTGACAACAAAAGGGATGACTTTTGTTTTGTTCCATTTAATGGGTTGGTACCTGCATTGCCATCCTGAATAGAAGTCATCATAAGGAGCAAACTAGGGCCATTCTGAATCATAGGGGAAAAAACTCCAAGTTGTCACCTTTAAAAATGATGTCTAGTGTAGATTGTAAAACATGCCTTTAAAAAGTAACATTTGAGGCTGGGCACAGTGGCTCATGCCTGTAATCCCTGCACTTTGGGAGGTCGAGGCTGGTGGATCACCTGAGGTCAGGCATCCAAGACCAGACTGGCCAACATGATGAAACTTGGTCTGTAATAAAAATTTAAAAAATTAGCTGGGTATGATGGCGTGTGTCTATAATCCCAACTACTCAGGAGGCTGAGGCAGGAGAATAACTTGAGCCCAGAAAGTGGAGGTTGCAGTGAACCGAGTTCACGCCACTGCACTCCAGCCTGAGCAAAAAAAGCAAAACTTTCTCTCAAAAAAAAAAAAAAAGGGAAAATAAAATAAAAGCTAGTAATGCTTGGCAGGGCACTTGGAATAATTTGAGTAACGCCCTTACTTTTCCCTTCAATAGCACCGAGAATCTTCTTGATTTCATAGGTCATGTCAGGTAAAGAACTCGATTGTGCAAGCTTCTTCAAAATGGCCTGAGGCATTCCAGCTCCCTGACCAATCTGGCTGCAGCCCGAGGCTCTGCCTCAGTTATTTCCAGCACC
>NW_016107603.1:3021037-3072675 GCF_001604975.1 Cebus imitator
ATTTTCTAAAAGATCACTTGTTTTCTATGGAGAGTGAAGGTGCAAAGGAAGTATAGAATGGATGTATATGGGCTAATCTGGAAGAATTCAGAGATAGACTCCTATGGTTGTCTGTTATACAATCCTGACACATATTTGCAAATGAGTAGTGCCTGTCAGGGGCAGAAGATGTATAGAAACTTTGCTTTAAAAAGAATAGACACTTTCTACATTGAAGTAACATAGAATCATGGCATTTGTGCTTTTTAATTTTTTTATTTTTTTTAAGCTTAACTGAATGCAATAACACTGAGTGACAGGGTCTCCTGCATAGCCAGTCCAATTCAGCCTTTAAAGTTAAATGCTTAAATGGAAAGGAGCCCATCTCAGCCTTTATATTGATGGTTGCTACTGAAAATGATTGGTTTGGTCAGCCAAAGGGTAGCAGAGAAATGAAACTTGTAAACTTTCTGACAAATAATGGCCCATAGTACAAAGAGTAAAGTTTAAGGATTCTGTTTTCCCCAAAAAAACTAAATTAAGGAGGAATGACTGGTTTTCTGTTTAACTGGGTAAAAAGCTCTTCATGTGGTGACTTTCATTGTGTATCACATGGGCAAACATTTCATGAATTCACCACTGATTTAAAACTTCGTAGACAACAAAAGCATTTTCTTCAGTATGTCTATTTATGGATTCTAAATTTCAGTAATTAACCAAGAAATAAAATAAACCATTTTTAATTAACCTAAAGATAAAACCTTTAAGAGATTATTTTTAAATAAAATTTAAAAATGATTCTTTGTAATTATTTAATTATAATTACATAAAAATAAGATTTTATATTCTATTTGAAGGCATACTAATGTGCCTCAAAATGAATTGTTACTTATAATTAAGAGTCACACTTGCACAGTACCTTGCAAATCTTGCCTGTGCAGAATTTTCAACCTTGTCATGATAATGTTAATATAATGGTGATAAATGTGGTAGCTATCTGATGACTTTGAAGTAGTCCTCTTTACAGAGTAATATCTTATGTATGTCTATAAATTAGACATAAGATGATTCTTTTTGCAAGCAAGTTTATTGCATTAAGCTGTTTCAAACCTATTATCAAAGACCAAAAGTACACTAGTAAAAATGTAGATGGTAATAAATGTATTTTACTACATTTAAAATTAATATTCAGAATTAGTTATTTGGCAATATGTACAAGGGCATACATGAAACACAAACACACATTATATATGATCTGTTTTCTGAATATGAAATGTCCTGCAACAAATCTTGCATGTAACTTTTTGTTTACACCATTACCTTCTAGGTTAATTCTTGCTACAAATAGTAACCTGAGATTCATAACACAGTGACAATAGTTTCGGTATTCTGATAGGATAGAATCAGAAAGGGAGGAAGAAAGAGGGAGAGGAGGAGGAAAAAGTGGAGAAAGGAGATCATAAAACAGTAGGAAGAACAGGAAGAGGAAGAAGAAGAGAAGGAGGAGGAAGAGGAGCAGAAGAGAGAAGAAAGCAGCAGAAGAGGAAAGAAAGGCAGTCGGAATTGCTATCCTTAGTTCATTGGGTGAATCCAAACGGTGACATTTTCATTTTCGCTTCTCCAAGGTGAAATCAGGATTGAGTGGTAGCTTTCCAACCATATTTATGATAAGACATCAAAACGTTTAAAATGTACCAATTTTCCATGTCTAATGGCCATTCTTCACATGTAAACTACAGAAATAATTTTTAGGTCAAATATAACTTAGGGAGAGATTTTATATTATTTAGAATTACATAACACTCTTCTGTTTATGAGAAGCAGAGGGCCATTCAGGTTATTTCAACAACAGAAAATTTATTGTATGTATACATCAGGAGCACATGTGTCAGGTCTCAGAGAAATCTAGTGAAATATAAATATCTGGGCCTCCCAAGAAGAACGGGAGCTGCAGGACAACCATGCCTCATGATAGATTCCCAGGATTCTTGAAAGTTCTGATGAATACATTATTTTATCAATCCCTCAGCAACAGAATTTCACTGCTTTTCATCTGCTTCTGTCAATACCAATCAACTGGTCCTCTTTATTTCCCATTTAAACCCAGTCATCTGTTTCCCCTATCTGATTTTCTATTTAATCATCACCATCTTCCATATTTTAGCAGAGCTCCGGCATTCTGCCATTATGAAGGCTACTGGCAAACCTATGTATGAATTTTTTTATGGGTTACATGTTACAACTGTCCAGTCAGCTGTGGCAAGGAAGCTGGGTTAGTAGTAGCAGCAGACTCTCTTTCATGTGGACAGTGGGAGTGGCTACAATTTGGATGTGGTCACCAAATTTTTGAGAGATGATTCTGACTCCAGCTTTGAAAGTTTCCATCTTTCCATATTTTAATATCTAAGTTATATATATATATATATAATGGTAATAAAAGGGGAAGGATATAATCAAATAGAAAAAGAATATATAAAGTTATCATGGCAACCCTATCACAATGGAAAATAAAATGTCTCAAACAAGTAAGTCCTTGACTTTCTGAAAAACATCACATTGATTCAGTCATTCACTGATTTAGTTATTCATGTCACGCATGCTTTTGATCTTCTGCTATATTTCACGATCTCAACTAACAGGTTCCCAGAACCTGCTTCCAGCCTCTCCCTTTGCCTTTAGTGTGGCCTAAGTTTCGTTAGGAAACGACATGCAATTAAACTAAATACGTGATCACAGTACTATAAATAATTTTATATTGGAAATTAAATGATGATGTGTATTTTCAGAGATTACATGAGAAAGGCCCCATTAGAGAGTGTGCTCAGGAAGGCTATATCTGCTACTTGTGCTGAGACCCAAAGAATGAGAAGGAGCCAGTCTAAAGCAATGACATTCATCTGCAGTGTTCAATTTTGCAGTGCCCCATGGTGATAAAAATTAATAGAACACAGATTTCAAATCCATCTTTTCACTTAGCTAATTCACCACTTAGAGCAAAATATAGGTCCAATGGCAAAGGCATGTGGGACATTTTTTCACATTAGTCCCTTAGTACTGCAATGGTACTCTTATAATAAGCCATTCATTGGCTTGCTTGAAATGTTTCTGTAATTTGGGAATAAGAAAAGAAATTGCCACCTGGAAGAGAATATTTTTCAGGAATGATAGGACAGCCCATACCACAAAATTATACTAACAGCAGCTGAACATTGATCCATCTGGAAACTTTAAACAATGCATCTGGCAATTTGCAGGTAATAACTTGCCACATTTGACAGGAAAGGTCATAAATATTTCTTATTATTACCAAACTAGACACCTGTGAGCTCAAAGCCAAACTTATAAATCTAGGGGCCATATTGGCTGGCTGTCCTGAAGTAAACATAAAATCAGCTAATCTTGCAAATTGGAAAATGTCATAAACACAGCCAGAAGTCAGAATATTTGTGAATAAAAGTAATCTGTCAGATGATAAGATGTAGTTGGATTTCATGTAAAGTCAGCCATTGATATAACAATCACAGATTCCTGTTTTCCTGGAACTCTCCTGGTGTATGCCAGTTGCCTTGGTATATTGAAATATAAGTTGTATATGTAGTCTCCCTAGTCCTAATATGCCTGTCCTCCAGAAAACAAAAGGATAGAGTGAGAAAGAACTGAAACATAACTTAGATCTCCAACTACCCTAAAAATAGAAAATAAAAGAGCTGTGAGTTTTACTGAGGATAACACTTCCTTAGTCTCTTCTGCTGCATTCCTAGCCCATGCTTGAAGGAGAGCTCTCTCAAAAAAAGCAGGCTAGTGTTCTTGTATACATATACATATAGATATACATACACATACATATATACACACATATATATTTATCTCTCAATATAATATAGATATATGTACTATATCATATATATCAGTATATATGATATGTATCAATATATATCATATATGTAGGCTATCTTATATACATCACAATATATATTATATAGGTAGGTTATCTTATATATCATAATATATATCATTTAGGTAAGCTATCTTATATTTATAATAGGCTAACATATATATGATAGGGTAAACTCTGTACTCAGCTAAGTGTAACTGCTCTAATGTTGTTTATGAGAAGTAATGCTGGCCTACTAGCATTTTCTGAATACCTAATAACACAATTTTTTTTGAAAATCAGTAGCTATATTGTATGAATACTCTAAAAGCACAAAGAAAATGATATTTATAAAGAATGTCAGCTAAAGATTACAGGTGCCTACCTGTAATCCCAGCTTTTGAGAGGCTCAGGCAGGAGAATCAGTGGAACCTGGGAGGTGGAGGTTGCAGTGAGCCAAGATTGTGCTACCGTACTCTGGCCTGGTCTACAGAGCAAGACTCCATTTCAAAAATAAATAAGTAAAATAAAAGTCCTGTCATTTAAATTTCAAAATATGATCAGCAGAATGAATTGAAGTAAACCAATGGTAGAAAAAGCAGAATTAAAATTACTCAAAATAATGCTTTTCCTGAAAAAATTTATACAACTGGTCCTGAAATCAGATTATGGGTTAAATAATGAGAGGAGTTGGTGAAGTTTAAAAATAATGTATTAGGAAGCTAAACTAAAATGTATATAGTTATGTAGTGTTCTTTGAAAATTACTTCAAAGCCATATTATCTGTATGTGCATACATCTTGGCTAAAATCCACCCAGGTGGTAGAGAGAGACGAATACTAATGCATTAATTATCCCCTTGCCCTAGTTAGAAATGCATGTTAATTAGGATCACCTGTTTCATTAACACCCCAAGACAACCATGTAATATCCAAATTTCACAAGTTTAAAAAAATTTTGTGATCAGGGAAGCAAAATTGAGCAGCATATTAAAATATTCATTATTAAAATTAAAGTGTAGAATATTTGCAAGGTTATAAATGGCTATCTTTCAAAAGAGAAACATAAATAAAAACTTCATTTGTGGAATTAAAACATTGTTTTTAGCCATTAATTGTATCTGCCTTTATACCTTTTCAAGACCATCCATATCACTCTATGTATACTTCTATACTGCTTTCATTGGTCATATAACAAGATCAATTTTCATCCATCCAACCTTAGTCTGTGGTGCTACTGCAAGGTCACCTTGATGAAAGGAAAGTGGCTTTGAGAAGAGAGAGAAATCTCCGCCAGCTTCTGAGTTGATAGGTCTCCTAACACTTGTCTTGACTGATGGCATGATGAAAGCAATACGTGTTTAATATAGCTAGAATCATTAATTCCTAGGTGCCAGGGGCCCTTCATTCTCTTGTTTCCAGATCATGAATGCAAGATCCAGAATCACACCAATTAGGAGCACAAATGCCTCAAACACGGCCAGTGTAGATAAGTGTCCCTGGATGGTCTGGTTAGTGTCAGTTGCCTTGGTGTATTCTAAAAGATTGTTTTTTTTCTCTCTCTCTCTCTGTCTCTCTCTCTCTCTCTGTCTCTATCTCTCTCTCTCTCAGAAGCTTCCTTGATGAGAGAGAACAGGTACTTGTACCTAATGTATCTGTCTCATCAGGTGCAAGTACCCAGTCTCTCTCAAAAGGGAAGCTTTTGGCTTATATTTAAGGATGCTCAGTATTGCTTCCTTTTCATTTATGTCTCATCTCAATCTTACCCTTCTTTTAGGAAAAATAAAGGTTCTCATTCTCAGAGAGGTCAGTAGAAAGGATCAATGGTACAAATGTGCCTAATATTTTTTGACGGTTCAATAAGAATTTTCTATCAGTTTCTTTTAAATCATAATTCTACATTATACATTTATCCATGTATTGTATAATGTGGAATTCTAAATACCTGCAAATCTGAATGTTTACTGACTATATTCCTGCATTGTGTGTCATCTGTTTGTCGCTCTTTTGACTTTCTACCTTCTATTTAATTGCCAAGTAATCAATCCTAAAAAGCAGTAGCTCTTTATAAAAGAAATGCTTCCAGGTATTAGATCAGAAATGTTCCCCTCCAGACATCAGCTAACATAATTAATCTGAATTTCATGCACCTATCTCTCCAGGAAGGAAGAATAAACTTGTTTCTGAATCTCAGGTGAACCAAACTTCTTGTGAATTCTTTGATTTTGTATAATGGTTGAGTACTTTATCCCATGTCAATGGATTAAAAATTTGAAATCATGATAACAAATACAATTGAGAGTTAGTAAATATTTATCTTTGGCATCATTCCTTTCCCTCTCATTTCTCCCTCCACAGTATGATGGCACCGTATCACATCTTGTACCTCAACTGATCATCATCTATCTTTCTGCAGATATCATCTAAAATTACATTTCCAGGCATATCAAAAACTGGAGAAAAAACAGTGATATGGAAAGTACATGAGTCAGAGAGACTTCAGTTTGAACTATTCTGAAACCTCTAGAACATTAAACAGGGTGGCTTGGCTCTTTTACTATTAGCTTTCTTATCTAAAAGTAAGAATACTAGCAATTATCTTTTAAACCTGTTGGAAAAGTTACATGAGATAGAAATTTAAATCACTTTTGTGTCTGACACATAGTAAATACTCAAAATACAATTAACTTTTCTACACTCTAATCCAACATAACCACCTTGATTAATAAAAATGCATTTATCTTGCTGTACTATTGTGTGAAGTGGGTCTTTAATGCCTTAATTTTCTTTTTCATGAAACATCAGAATTAAAACTCGAAAGCATCACAGAATCTATAATTTATCCATATTTTTATATATTCCTAAACAGAATTTGGTTTTACTTTTTAAATTTTCCATATGTTTAAGTGTATATAATTATAGATTTGAAACATATGTATATATGTATATAAATCATAATTTTCAAATTTTAAAATTATTACTTTCAATATTTCTTCATAATTCATGGTTGTTGCCTTTATGGTTGCACAACATCCTCTTTTATTGTTGTTGAAAACTTACAATTATATCCAGAATTTACCACAATAAATAATGTTGCTGTGAAAATTTTGTTTTATATAATCTTTTTAAAAAATTCTAAGAAGAAGCAAAACGAATGAACCAATCTGGGTAATCACTACCTTTTAAGTGGCTCTTGATAGCATTATGTGAAAGAAGAGTGAGTTTTACTCAAGGGAGTAATGTTAAACTTGATGTTCAGTTAACAATGTGTTTCTATAGGCATTAGAGAAATATCTTACAGCAGCCAGTGCCTTTGACTTCTTGAATCCTTCACTTGTGTATAGAGCTGATTGTCTTACTCGTGAACTTCCAAGTAAATCACAATATAAACCTGGAATCACTTTACAAATATGGACCTTTATGCCCAGTGGAAAATAATTGCCACAACTTTACTTCTAGGATAATTAATGTTGTTTACACATGTAGTCAATGGTACTTATCTTTAAAACACTAAATTCTGAAGAGTTCCATAAACAACAGTTTTTCAAATAATGTTTTCATATGCAAATTTACTCTTTATTTTCATCATTTATCTATTTTGTAGCTTCATTTTGATTACTGTTAACACCTTCACTTTTATCTAAAAAGCATGGCATCTTCCTAATGCCAATTTTTAATTGAGAGTTTCAAACCATTCAGAATACTGAGGGTTCTTTTATATAAAAATAAATTACCCATAACATGCGTATTTCATTTTGTTTCCTTGGTATCAGTTTCTATGTTCAACCCTGTTAGGACATGTCTGACTCCTCTCTCTAGATTTATGTCACTTTCTTTTTCTTTCTCTGCAAAGCCCTCTCGCCTTCCAGCTTTTTCCACTCATCTGAGAATACGAAGGTTTGATGTAGGTGAATTGGACTCCCTGAAGACAAGAAGTTTGACACAGATTGCAGAAACTTTCCTCTAAAGTTGTATATCAGATGAAGAGTTGTTAAAAGAAATAGCTGCCTAAAGGATCTTATTTCACATTACCCGGAGAGGGAATTTTTGTCAGAAAGCATCATACTGATAGGTGAAAATGCATTGCCCAGCATATTCACCACAACACATTATATATGCTACTCCCATGAATAATTGAAATTGTATCCCAGAGAGTTAACATTATTAGCATTCAATTGAGTATATGACAGTAAATTTAGAGAAAAAAACTCATTCTGAATATTTAATAATAATATTTAGCATTTTTATGGTATATTATATTTTCAAAGTGAGGTATAAAGACTTACAATGAATTAGTGAGCTCCATGAGATATACCTTGGAGGCATGTCTAGCTCATTTTGCCCATTTTGCAGTTTAAGAAACAGAGGACTTGGGAGATTAAGGGATTTGCTCAATCTATCTCCATATCTTCCTTGTACTGAGTTCTGCAGGCAGAAGACATCCCACTGATTCTCTTAAGGGGAAACTAAGATAAAGAAAAAGTAATATACAAGTCTTTATATTGAAATTCAAATATTCAAATAACACTGACAATGGCTTACTAAAGATGGCATGTGAAGCAAATGACACTGGCTTCTTAATTCTTCAAAAGTCTTCAAAACTAAATTTGATTGTAAATAGGTATTTGGCATAAAAGACGACTGTAGAGTCATGGCATTTTTTAGTGAATTGCCCTTGCAATTCAGGTCATGAGGCGTCTTGGCTGAGAAGCAGTTCTATAAACTAATATGTGGGCCTGCTACAATATGTACAATTATAGGATTCCCCTGGGCATCTTTGTCTGCAAGCAGATTTCAAAGCATTTTGAATTTTGCCAGGAGAAATTCAATGTTGAATGTTACAAGGTAGCCAGGCATTCAAGGCAGTTAAAAACACTTCTAGTTTCTGAAAACTAACAAAATGAGTAAATCAATTTTCTGAATATTTTCAATTTTCACTTCTAATCAAGGAAAAGAGTCTAATGACCATTAAACATGTATATCCTTTCTAGTTAAATTTAGTATGGGTTATTTTTGTTTTGCCAAAAAATAAAACTATTGAGAATATAGTCCATTTTTAAAACTTTATAGTACTATAAACAAAGGCATATTTGAATAATTTTGGCAAATGTCAGAGTCAAGCAAAAAGGTGCTTTTAGACAATGGATTAAGAATTATAATAGGATTTTCAAAACGGAATGTGTTAATATTAAAATAGATCTAGTACATCTAGGAGATTATATGTCTAATTTTCTCATTTACAAAAGCACATAATGGGGTATGTAATGACTTATTTATTGTCACATAACTGATTGGGGCAAAGGTCAAATCGGAATTCTGATTATTTAACCTTTACCTCTTTAGTTTTTAAAAAAACTGTTTCTTTATCTCCTGATTCTTGATTGGAATGACAGTAAATTGAGAATTCTCTTTTTGAAATTAATTTTTATCTTTTACAACTAGATATCATGAAGTTAAAATACCTTTTACTTAAAATAAAAACCTCGTAGTAGTAGAAGCTGATTGTGTTAACCATCCTCCACCTCCCACCGTAAAATTGTAGTGGCTTTCCATTGACTACAGAAAAAATCCCTCCCCTTTGGTTTGATGATTAAGACATCTCCCTATTTATCCATCGATAAACATTTATTAATTTACCTTTGATTCCCATTGCCAATCTGTGTTCAAATATATTGAATTATTTATTTGGAGTTTCTTTTTCTAAAATTTGTGATTCCCTGGTTTTTCTCATGTTCTCATTGCACCAAATTCTATTTGCTTTCTCTCCACACAGCCTAAATCTGCTCAGCAGCAAGGCTAATCTTAAATTTTATAACTTCTGTGAAGTCTTCTCTGCACCCAGAGCAATAAGTGAGCTCCTCCTTCTCTGAAGTTTCTGAGCTCTTGAGCTAGAGCTTATTCATTTAGTCACATACAACCTACTGGACTACAGGCTCTACAGGTTAGGTTTCTAGCTGATTAACCTTTCTACCTCCAAAAGTAATCCCAAAATCTAATGGTTTTTCTTCATTTAATTCATTTACTCATTTATTCACCCATTCAACTAATAACTCCTTTAATATCCTCTGGGTACTGGGCACTGTCCAACTAATGAGCAGTTACTCAATAACTACTTTGCTAAATGAACAAGAATAAGCTAACAAAGGTCAGTTTGAAAGGACCTAGAAGCCAAAGAAGAAGCTTACCTGACAAAAGAAAAAAAAAAAACTCATTTATTAGAATTAAATGTAGATTAGTGATATTTCGGATAAATTCCTAATAGATATAGATATCTATATCTACCTACACACACACACACACACACACACACACACACACACACACACACACACACNTAGATATAGATATCTATATCTACCTACACACACACACACACACACACACACACACACACACACACACACACACACACACACACACAGTGTAGATACTTTTCTTTCCTATCTTTGACATGTTATGACTGACTGAAGTAGATTTTGTGACTCAAAATTAACTTTGAAAGTTAACATTTATCTGAGTTTTGAGGGGTTGATTTTTATTGCTCTCCATACAGTTATTTTCTGTAGGTAAAGCAACTTCCTGTGAACCTAATAAAGAATTTACATAAGACAGAGAAAAAAATATGAATAATAGTTCTTTAAAACACATATCAAACACATGAAAGAAAATTTAGACTTAAGAAAATCTTTCGCATGACCAAAACAGACAAAAAATAGCCTTCAAAAATATAAGTAAAAATTACACATGAAGAATTATAAGTCAGAATGTGAATACCTATCATATACATCCATATCGATATCTATATAAATCCAACAATTAGTTTCAGGTATCTTGATGTCTATATGCTAAATACCCATATTATATACAAAAACATAACATTAAAATTATAAAATATATGACATTAAAATTATATATGTGCTCAAATTTTCCAATAAAATTCTTTCCAAAATTAATTTTTGCTCTTAAAAATGACAGCATACCTAGAATATAGTATCTGATACCTTTCACAGTCTTCCTTCAACGTTAATAAGAATTCTTCATAGTATACATCTTATTAGCAAACCAAAGCCCAAAATATGAATTGTTAGGGAAAAAGATAATCTCTAACTAGCCAAATTACTCTTTTCTGGAGGGAGAAAGAACCTGGGGATTGTACATCAGTGATGTAAATTAAAAGGGAATTAAAAATATTATCAGAGTTACACACTTGCTGTCAGCTTAGAAGTAAACAAAGCTCGGTGTTAAATGAAATGTGCTTGTTCTTCTTTCTATGAACTGAATCACATTAATAGAAATAACAGTTGGAGAGGTAGGAGCTGGGTTATTGATTATTTCTCCACATTGTTGATTGCAAACTTTGACAATTTGACCTCATTTCTTCAGTTCACTGGAGAATCAATATTATCTAACCTTTCACAAAGTTTATATATAAATGTTGTAAATAAGGTCATCATAAATTTTATTATCTTTCTATTTTTCTGAAACAGTAAATTTAAATCTCAAAGCTGTGTCTGAGAAGGTAAAACTGCTTCTCAAAACTGAGTAAATTTGGTTAAATCTTTATTTAGGGTTTTATTTTTCTTCTGAATGTTCTCTCACAATACTATATTGGCCATTTGTTTCACTGTAGATGAGACCTGAGCACCTTAGTATATGATTTACTTACTTTTTCTTTTCCACTTATATCCTTATCAGTTTATTAGTCTGCTTTCCTATTTACTTACCAGAGTATGATATTACTCCAGCACTTCCAAGTCTACTTGTCATGTTTGTGAACTCTATCTGTACCTTATAAACACGTATATAAGTGATTCAACATATTCCACATCAGATTAAATTTTCCATTGTCTTTGATGCTCTATTTCTTGTTACAAATTCAGGATCATCCAAAAATTTGCAAGTCGCACTGGTAACATTATCTGATCACATTCTTTTCCTGTCTTTTCATTATTTAAAATACTCATGAATGCAAAGTGTGTTGGCTTCTTAGTGTAAGAGACGCTTGTCTAAATTTATCTCAGGATGAAATGAGAAAATCTAAAGAGAAGAATCCTTACTTAACTTTGCCTTGCCTTATATTCTGTAAATACGTTTTATATAATGTCAAAACACAGAAGTAATAAGTGATGCTAAATTGCTCATTACCAATACAGCTACTTGGTTTCAGTTGCCATTTCAGGAACAAGAGAATCATGAAAAGTAAAAGATGATATTAAAAGTTCCCCTAAAATTTGAATGTAGAAACAGTCAAGGATAGTGATAATCTGCACAACCCCCCAACACATATTTACCTGCGTAACAAACTTGCACATGTAGCTGTGAACTTAAAAGTTAAAAAAATGACAAGAGAAATAACTATTTTTGAAATAAAGTTATTTAGAATCTCGTATTAGTCTAATGAAAGATGATGCTAAAAACACAAATTATTTAGCATTTGTTTAAATTATAATATGCACATGAGTACATCATTCATAAATGTACACATCAGCAAATTTTTCACAAAGCTAAAACACTCAGGAAATAAATAAGTCAGATAAAGAAAGAGGACACTGATGGTCCCGGAAACCTCTGTTGTGTTTTCTCCCATCTATTACCTGCACTGCAAGTTTACCATATTCTTACTTTTATTATCATTTGATTCCTTCACCGGTTTTAAAATGCATATAGAATTTTTTTCACCCAGTATCATGTTTTTGATCTATCCATGTTGTTTCCTGTAAATATGGCTTGTTCATTTTTATTGACATACTTTTTTTTCAGTAAACAAATATATCAAATTTACCCTCTCCCTTACAAATAGGCATTTTGGCATTTTTAGTTTTTGGCTATTAAATAGCTTCTGTGAACATTTTTTTATGTCTTTTGGTTAAACTTGTGTGTGAATTTTTATTTGGTGTGTATGTGTGTATATATACACATATATGTGTATATATAATGTATATGTATATACACACACATACATATCTGTGTAGTCTCACAATCTCAATAGTTTTTGCCTTTAACAATTGATTAATTCTAAAATCTACATAGGCAAGCAAAAAGAAAAGCACTGTTGGAGAATTTATACTGTCTGATTGAAGAACTTATAGGACTACAGTAATCAATATTTATTTTATATAATATATATAATTATATATAATTATTATATATAATATCTAAGACTGGAACTGCTGAATTACTTAGAATGTGTATGTTCAGCTTTTTTATTTTCAGTTGAAAAGGGAATTATTTCTTTATTCACTTATCTTGACTCCTTAGCCAAAAATAATTGCCTTATTTCTAGATGATTCTAGACTATTCTGCCCCATTAAGATAGGTGTATTATGAAAGATATATGATATATATATCCCATAGTCCAATATATTGATTACTGTAGTTCCATAAGTCTTAAGTTCTGTAAGTCAATCAGACAGTATAAAACCTCAAATTGTTTTGTAGATTTCATAATTAATCAATTGTTAAAGAAAAAAAAAACCTGTTGAGATTGTAAATTAGATTACATTAGTTCTATTAATCAATCTGAAAAAAATAACATGTTAAAATTGCTGAGTCATCCAACTCACAAGCATGACATCTATCTCCATCATTTTAGGTCTTCATTAATTTCTACCAGTGATTTTTTATTTTGCTTTTTGTTTTTGTGAGATTGGCCTTGCACAATCTCACACTTGCACTTGTTAAATTCTCCTAAGTATTTTGTAATCTTATTATATTATTGTACATATTATTCAATTTCAATTGTTTGTTGACAGTTATATAAATACAATCTGTTTTTATATATTAATTTTCTGTCCTGTGAACTTTCTCTGCTACGTGGATTTAATTAATTTTTAGGTTAAATTATCTTTATAAGTTAAGAGGTTAACTAGATAAACACTATAGTCCCTTCTGAGTCTCTATCTATTATTCCATGCAATACATCTCTTGGAAATTCTGAGCCTTATAACAAGGATAATATCTATCAAAAATTTTTTATTTAAAACATCTATTTCTAAAACAAGGTAAAACATTTTTTAAACGTGTTTACTATTCTCCAGTTTTACTATAATGGTCTTTGTATTTTATCTCCTACGTTTTATAGACTTCTTAAATATAATATTTGATATCTCTACTTAATTTTAAATCTGCTAGGCATTATCTCCTCAAATGTCACTTCTCCTTTCTTGCTGAGATTCCAGTTAACTGATATGAGACTTTACCATTCTCCCAAAACTGTTGTACATTATCTTATGTATGTTGTTATTATTATTTTGAGACAGAGTTTTGCTCTTGTCGTCCAGCCTGGAGTACAATGGTGTGATCTCAGGCCACTGCAACCTTTGCCTCCCAGGTTCAAGAGGTTCTCCTGCCTCAGTCTCCGAGTACTTGGGATTACAGACACCCACCACCGTGCCCAGCTAACTTTGTATTCTTTTAGTAGAGATTGGGTTTCACCATGTTGGTCAGACTGGTCTTGAACTGCTGACCTCAGGTGATCCACCTGCCTTGACCTCCCAAAGTGCTGGGATTATAGGCGTGAGCGGCAACACCTTTTTTGCCTCTCCATTTTTAATTTTGGTTGTTTGCTTTTGACCTGTTACTAGTTTTTGAACTAGCTAGTGTTTTTTAACCTTGTTTTTTTCTTTTTTGGTGTGTATATTTTTTATGTTTCTAACCTACACTTGATCCTTCTGTCCTTCTTTACAATTTCTTATTGTATGTCAAAATATTTAATGACAAATAATTTTGGCTCCTGGAGTAACCTGTTCTCAGCTACTTTTTTTGTTATCATCATCCCTATTAAGGGATTTCCTGGAGGCAGAGTTACATGATAACAGAAAAAAATGAGAATAAATAAAAAATTGGTATTTATCTTATTTTTTCTGACCTTTCAGCATTTCTTTTTCCACTCCTAAAGTCAGACTAGTAGATTTTTTTCTGGATGTTTCTCTGCACTGTAAATCTCACTTCCAGTTTTTAGATTATGCTGAGTTCAGGCCAGAGTATACCAGAGTAGGAAAAAAGTGATTAAAAACATCACTGGTTCAATGGTACATAAAATTCTGCTATTCTTTCTTTATCTGCTTCCTTTTATTTAATTTTCACAGTTTCCAAATAATAACTTCTATGCATCTATCTAGGTTTTTTGTTTTTTATGAATTCAGTGAGACATAAGAGAGGTGTGTGTTTATCTTACTCAGAATCAGCACAATCTACCCCAACTTTATCCTTTATTATCTAAAAAATACTGACCATAGTTATTTTTACATTAATGTCTGACAATTACATTACCTTCATTTCCTGTGTTTATATTGTGTATCGTTACTCTGATTTTTATTGCCTTATTTTATCTCTTACAGTATTTTTATTGTTACTGTTATTTTATAGAAAATTGCTATACAAGTAAAATGTTGACAATCTTCTGTCAATTCCTGCTTCTGTCAAGCAGTTAGTAGCAATAGCAATCATTGGTGATCTTAATTCAACTTTCAGAACTAGATGATTTAAAGTTGTGAGGTCCAGTTTATTTCTAATTTGGCATAACTCCTAAAATGTAGTTTTCATGATTTCAACCCATTGGATTCCCTTATCAGCAGGCCTTGAATTCCAATTTTGCTATGCTAGCCCAGAAGTGCTAACAAAAGCTCTATGCAGCTTCTAAGCTTTTTAGCTTGTTTTTTAGAATGTATTAATTATCAAATATACATACCTGGTAGTCTTTAGAGACTAATGGGATCTTGTGATTTCTTTCTAGTGAGTTTTCTCAATGCCATTCTGAGAAGGTTCTCAGTGAATGCCTGTTATTGTTGTTTCTTGCTGTAGGAGCTTGTTGGGTCAATATGGCCATGATGACTACTTATTTTATAAATTAAAAATAATGTCATAACGTGCAGTATTGTGTACCATATTTCCCAGGTCACTGAAATGCAGCCTTCAAAATAAAATCCAAGAAAATATAGGAGAAAGAACTTAGTATAGAATTCATGTCATAAATTAGGAGTTGATTCTAAATATCAATTTAGGAAATGTGACTCTCCATAAAAATATAGACTAAAAATACAAATTAATTAATCATCTATTAAGTGTTAATCAATACACTAAAAAAAATTCCCCGAATAACTGTTCCTTGTGGTGGATCTGGATTTGTTCATGCTCAACACAGGCAGTTAAACTTCATCTGATTTTTTATGTCCTTTTCAGACCTTACATGGCCTAGTCTATAAAACACCATTCATTCATGGGTTTGTTCATTGAATTCACGTTTATTTAACACATAATTTATTTCAGTCACTTTGAAAGCCATTAAATGTAAATACTGTATGTAATAAATGCAGAGCTTGCTTAAAAGGAGCGTGTAACACAATGGACATTGTTATGAGTTCAATGAAAGAGCTATTAAGTGTCATATTATGCTGCAAAAGTACATGAGCCATCACATATATAGAAGTGAAAAGAAAAGCAGAAAACATTTCTATTTTAGGTATTAAAAGGTCATTAATTTTTTTTTGGTTGCACATAGTATACACTCCATATGTTTTAATAACCCACCTCAATTTTCCAACTAGTGCTATGATACACAACCGTGTTTAAATCTTTAGTTCTAACAAAATTAAGTGGTTACATGCCTGGCCTGCTTTAATTATTTTTTCATTCCATCACTAAATAATACATTGACATCACTGTGGACTCTCATGAATTTGAAAAAGCTATGGCTCTACTACAAATTTAGATCATAAGCTCCTCCAAGAAACACTTAGCTTTCTAATTATATAGAAATTATACACAACTTGTATTATTGCATGATTTCCCTTGACCTGCAGTGTTTAAAAGTAGGGGTGAGTTGAAATTCTGAGAAAAACATATTCTTTAACTTCAAAATCCTTTAGCTATGCCTACAGCAGCCCTTCACTCCAGGGACTCTATTGAAAGATTGCCTGGACAATGGAATGTCAACAGGCAATGTCAGGAATGTCTGTCTCCTTTAAGCAAAGTTTTGGATTCTATTCACTTGACACATGAGCCATGTAGGTAGAGATCAATCCAATTGTATCTGAATCATTGGAAATCTAATTAAATGATACCATTTCCTAACCGCCTTCTGCCCTATGTTCTACTAACCCAGAGGGATTTCAGAATCATTGCCAAGTTCTCTTCTGTCAAAAAAAAAAGGGTCGGGGGTGGTTATAATTCAGCAGCTTGGGTAGCTCCTTCTTTCACTGTGTGTAATTTATAAAGCAATATAGATGATATTTATTGTCTATTTTGTGGTTAAATAACAAAAAACAGTTTTCCTGAATTACTAATGTGTTTTCTAGTCCATGCACCATAATACTCAGGAGTCTGTGTTGTTTTATCAAAAGGCAGTAAAGACGAGAAGCAGAATCTGCTAGCCTCTGCCCCTACACTGCTAATATGTTGACTTACTTCTGAGTGCTTGTTGACTCTAGCATCTATCATAGGCAAGATATTATACTGGGCCAAGAGAACACAAAGTTGAGTAACACGTATGATGGCTTTCAGTTATGACCCATCTATTGATGACCTTCCACTGATAGACTTCTTCCAGAGTTTGCCTCTATCTCCGCCACATTTTTTTTCATGGAAGATTTAGACTGTTTCAAATTTTAAGTATTGTATTTAATCCTTGGGACTGATGCAAAGGTATTTTTCAAGACTATTTATGTTGTTTTGGATAGAACAAGGCAGAATAATCTTGCAAGTGTCTTATATGAAGGAGTTTGAGGTCACTGCACCTAAAAATTTGTTTTATTTTTAAGAAACAGAAGAATGATTTCTCATAATAGCCACTATAAAGTACACAAAACACAGCTTAAACATTAAAAGTCTTTGAGCTTACAGTACCTATATGTAGCAATATTTATTTCTATCAATCAGGAAATGCTAAAATAAATCTAACATCATTTCTTTGTAAGCACCAGTTAAGTCAGAGCAGATGGAAAGAGGATTTTCAGGCTAGCAATGCTCTATGCTTTTTTTGAAGGAAAAAATTCAGTGCCCAGGTACTTTTTAAAAATTGTCATCACAAAATTAATGTATGCTTATTTATTGTAAAATTATGGTGAAAACTCTATAATTTTTCTCAATTAAATGTTTAATGTGGTAAAATCTCTCTCAACAAAAGAGGTGATCAGTTTGTAGGGCAGTTGACACAAACGAGAGCTCATTTAGGTAACTTGATACAATGGTAACTTGAGAAGTCCTAGGACTTTTTAAAAAATATTTTATTGCATTTTAGGTTTTGGGGTACATGTGAAGAACATGCAAGATAGCTGCATAGGCACATACATGGCAGTGTGGTTTGCTGCCTTCTTCCCCATCACCTGTATCTGGCATTTCTCCCCCTGTTATCCCTCCCTGACTCCCCACCCGCTGTCCCTCCCCTAGATTCCCCCCCCCCAGACCCCAGTGTTTGATGCCCCCTTCCTTGTGTCCATGGGTTATTGTTCAACACCCGCCTATGAGTGAGAACATGCAGTGAGGACTTTTAAAAATAGAATAGTCGCAAGATTGTAGAATTGGGAAAGCATAGAGTCCCACAACAGGAACTGCATAGGTTTACTCTAAAGAAAAGGAGACTAACAGAAAGAATGATCTTCAAACTGTTGAAAGAGCAACAGGCATAAAACAAAGTAGACATATACAAGCCAGTAAACGACCAACTGGTAGAAAATAACAAGGGAAATATACTTCTGCCCTGCATGAAAGTGAGTTTCCTAACAGTTGATGTAGCCCAATTATAAGGTGAACTTCCCTCTGAAAAATAGCATCTCCCATATAGTATATGCTTAAGAACGGACTATGTGGCTATCAGTCAGTAACACTGTAAGAGGATTTCCAGTAATACATGGGAGATAGGTTTAGGGGCCTTTCATTAGAAAGTCTATTTCTGCTTTCGGTCTGTGATACCCCTCTCTTGTTTTCTCTCATTTCAAACATTTAATTTCAGGTGTCTTCACTCCAATAAAGACAAGAGAAATAAGCTTTTGGCTTAAGATAAATAGACGAAAGAATGGTAGGAAGTATTTTTAGGGCTTTGTGGAATCTCAGTCCTCTTGTAATGAGAGCCTTGGGCACTCTCTTTTCCCAGAGCAGTTGAAAACAATAGGCACCAAATTACCACTTCTATTTGCTTTGGTTAGGATAATTCATACACACACACACACACACACACACACACACACACACATATATACACACACACACATATATATTTAGTATACAGGGCCTAGCACCACCATGCTCAGCTTAAAGGAAACACATTTTCCTGCATCTATACCATGGGAGTATATAGAATTTTTCCAAGGAAACTTCAAAAGAAACTCTTGAATGAATACAAACATATCTGAAATGCTATTTATATCTCGTATTGCCTGGGCATTGAAAAATAATCAAAGCTTATGAAATTCTGTTATACTTGTGTTCACTGCCTCCTCCTCTTCCATTACTAATTTCAGTTGAAGAGTTTCAAAAATAAAAAGAAAAATAACAGAACAGTATGAGAAGACAGATGGCTCAGCTGATGATAAAATCTAAAATCCATTTGACTTTTACCACACTGAGAGATGGAAAGCTTGATTAATAGTTGGTCAGCCAATGAGACAATTTAAAAAGAAACGCTACTTGGCAAAATATGTCTTCAGCAGACATGGGTATCTTATAATTGCTTGACTTAAATGTTTCTTGTAGAATCACCATTTTGCATCAGACCTCTTAAATATGCCTGTTTGAATAAGCTCAAACCAACATAAACCTTTTCTAGCATTAAGTCCACAACATGAGCCAATATAAACCTATTTTACTGCATTTACTGATTAGGTTAAAAAAAAAATGCCATTGAAAACTTCTTAGTGCCTTTCCCTGAATGGCACTATAATCTATTACAATTACCAAAGAGAAAAAAAGATCAAAGAAAGCCTGCCTATACAAATTATTCTTAGAATAATAGAACTTCAGAGTTGGAAAGAGCCTGAAACTTCTTCTAGCCAATTACCTTTATTTTACAAGTGAAATTAATGAAGCGCAGACACATGAAGTGATTTTGCTGAGACCACACAGCCTTGCAACAAGAACTATGCGAGAACATGACTTTTGGTCTTCTAATTCAGTATGCACTATTTTTTTTTTTTTTTTACTATTTTTTACTATGTGCCTAGTTAGTATCTTAGACATGTCATTAGGATTATAGTGGGTTTTTTTTTTAAGTTGGAGAGGACATTGCCTATTAAATTACATGTGCCTGTGCTTTAAAGTTATACAAAATCAGAAATTGTATATCTCAAAATAAACATGTGAATAACATATTTAAAATGCTGTTAATAGAAGCCATCTCTTTGTAAAAGCCTGGTGATACATGATAATATCTGTTAACTTTTACTAGATTAATTTCTAAATAATAGTCTGGAAGGGGGGATAATTTTTATGTCAGTGATGTACTTGTGATTATTGACCAGATTGTTGGTAACCTTTAGTTTTGTGAACCCATCATAATATTATAAGAAAAATAGCCAAGAGGAGCAATGACTTTAGAGCAGATGACCCCTTCAGCTAAACTTTTCAAGGGAAATAAATCATGCAAAAAATTATAGCAATTTTAGCTTCAACTTGAGATTAGATGCTCAAAATGTGATGGCTATGGTTATTACACGATGATATATTATGTGAGTGAGTGATTTTCTAGGGAGTCTTAATCTTGTTGTTACTATTTGACCATACTGGTTTATTTATATAATTTTATATTTGATGCCTTGGTAACATGGCTGAACACACACACACACACACACACACACACACACACACACACATATCTCTGGCTATGGCTATACCATGTTAAGTAATATAATTTGACACATGTACATTGCAAATCAATAAATGCGACATTTTCTTTTCCTGGTACATTTAATTGCCTCTCCTGTTTTTTTTGTCAAATTGGATAAACCAAATAATTGTATTCCTAGCTGCCTATGTTAAAGACATTTTATATATATAATTAATATATAAATGATGTACATATATACACATTATGTACATATATATCAAATCAATATGAGCGAAACTGTTGATCATCTGTTTATAGTCCGTAAACTGAGATAAAAAATGTTAAATATATAATTTCTGAGTGTATATCTAATAGTCATATAAATGTGACATACTTCATAATTCATCAAATGATGATATTAAGTTTTGTGATTTTTACTGTATGTGAAGCTATCCCTTCCAAGAAATCCACATAATATTATTGAATTCCAGTTGATCCTATGCATGCAGAAATATTTGGAGGCAAAGTGTACGAACTTAAGCAAGCTTTTAAAAAAATCAATCAAAGTAAACATGGATGTATGTATAGACAGAGAGTTGCATAGATAGATATGTGATAAAGCAAATATAACAAAATAATAATGTAGAATTTATGAAATCAGTATATGGGTGTTAATTGCACCATTATTTTAATATTTCTGTATATTTGAAATATATATAAAAATACTGGAAAAACATAGGTATGTCCAATTGTGTTTTACTACTTGAGATATTCCTCCAAATTTCTCTAATCTCATAGATTATTTTACAGTTTCAGTATAAACAATCAACTCTAATTTTGAGAAATGACTTGTGACTCAAACAGTTTTTAAATTTAATAATTATGGCCTCAGCAATGAATGACACTTTAGATCAAGTGCTTTCAATATTACCCGGTCTCTAAACACTGGTTTCAAAGTACAAGCTGTCGATAACTAAAGAACCCTAATAGGCAGGTCAACTTGTCCCATTAGGTGGGAATACAGCACGCATGCAACTCATCCTGACAGCCTTCAAGGAAGTCAGAGCTGGTAACCATCGCTCTTGAATGTTATATATATCCACTGCCTTGTGGAATGCTGGCATCTCAGGTATGCATTGGTTCAGGTTCTTAAGCAGCTCTATTGTCCCTCTCTGGCAACCCCTTGGCCTTCCTTCAATGGCAGTGCAGTGGTCTCCCACCTAAGGAAGAACACCTGTCAGATCCTTAAACTCTCATAGTGAATGTCAATCCAACCACTTCTAGACTAGGACAATTTTCTATCAATTAGCATCAATAAAGCAAATACTACTCAGTTTGTAAATATTTAATAAATGTCTTTTATGTCAAGCCTTGTGCTAGGCTCTGAACATAACAAAGATGAAAAACTACCATGGGATATTGTTTTCATGAGGGACTTTACAAAAACTGCTGGTCACTTAGCTCCTATCTAAATTAAATTTTTTAAGAAAGTCATTCTAAGGCAAAGTAATCTACTCTATGAGACTCTCAGGATTTAATTTAAATTATCAGGTGAGACCATCAGATAGCCACACATCTGCATCACATATGACATTTTAATAATAAGCTTTCAGATTCAAGGGAAATAAAAGAACAACAAAAATCACTTATGTCTTGATACTAAAACTGATTTTAAAAGCATGGTACTTACATGTTTCCTGTAAGGTCAATAATCAAAATTCTAAATTAAATATTAAAAACATTTTGACTTCATGTAAATTTGATATGCTACTTCTATCAGACAATGAAAAATATGTAATATCTTTTTACCCAGATTTCCAATAAGTTCATAGTGAAATTAAATGTTTAATAGCTGTAACTATATTGCTTTTCTATTTCTGTTTTAATGGGCATAATATATGATGGTTTAAAAATGTCAAATCACTTTTAGGAAGAGGAAGATCATACAAATACCTACAATATTACTTATTTGCATCAAATGCAGATCGGTTGCCCAATGTAGTTTAAAGATTTTAAATGAAGTTGTTGAGCTGTATTTTAATTTATTGCATTGATAAGATTATTACCCTGTACTTTCTGATGACAGTGTTACTTTCTCATGATCTAAAACCCAAGGCAAAATATTCACTGAAAATCAAAGTTTTAAAAATAAATCATTAAAATCATTTAAGCAGGTAGAAAAATATGTCAGTTTAAGAATTCTGAAGTCAAAATAGGGTCACTTCATATTTATTGGCGAATGATGAGATGGCATTTATTTTCTCCTCACTGTGTATCTCGAAGGAAGTTGAAAAATTAGCACACTTTTGATAACAGGTCCAGGGAATGAGATTTGCAAAGAAGTGGAAGCATTTTCTGTGATAAAGAGAGAGCTTCCTAATTCATTTTAGCGGCATTCTTGTTATTCATCTTCAGGCTATTATATAGTCTCTTGTGAGCCAGGAGACAGGGCTAGGGAAGAGAGGGAACAGGAGAAACAGAGAGAAAGAAATGAAGAGAGAGAGAAGGAAAGGGAGAGGAAGAAAAGAACAAGAGGAGGAAAGGGAAAAGAGAAGAGAGAATTTTAGAGGGTTTATATTTTCATACCTTTTATTCAAATTTATCCATCTCATATACAAAAAAAAAATGCTGGGATTGTTAATAATGTGAAGTGTAACACTCCAGGTCACTCAGAAAATTTAATCTTAAAATTATTATTATTATTGATTAATTATCAATTACATATAATAATTTCTGAAAACAGTACTTATTGATTGATAACTCTAGGGCAGTCCCTCCCTTGGGTAGATTTTGTACAGCTTATAGAATATGTTTCATTATGGTATTGAAATATCCTCATTCTCCCCAAAGGTCTTTTGTTAAATATTTAATCACTGAGGCGGTCCTAAATAGTCTTGTATCTAAGGGAGTAAAAGCCAATATAATGCTTCATTAAGTTTATACAAGTAATTGATCTATATTATCAGTCAATTATAAATGACTTAATTTCATCCATGTGTATTACTCTGGAAAATGTTGGCTAGAGTTCACCTGTTTTATTCCATATTTCATAAATTTTCAAAACGTAATACTTAATCTCACAGTCACTAGCTGTATGTCTACAAGTGCCATATTATTTGTAGCAAGGCATTATTAGTGAATAACCTTTGGTTCGAATATTGTATTAGTTTACACTTATTCTCCACTGAAACCGCTCAGTCCATCTCTGTTCACTCATGCTTTCCTTAAGTGGACATTTTCAGCATTGGAAGATTCACTCTTCATTTCAAATTATTATTTTTAGCGTGTTCAGGAAATCAATATCAAGTGATAATTATTGCCAAATATTGCTCTTGTAAATATTTAAATTATTTGATGACTGCTTAGGTAGAGAATAGGATATTTTATCGTTGTTAAAAGTGAGACACACAGGAAGGGAGAATATATTTGGGCAATAGTAAACTGTGTTAAAATATTTCAGCATTTATACTAAATGGAGAGCTATTCTTCAGGAATTTCATTTGACATGTTGTTGACAAATCAGTGGTTCTGCTCCTAGAACAATAGCAAACACATCTACACACTGTGTGCTAGTCACTATATGTATACATATATATGTATGTGTGTGTGTGTGTGTGTGTGTGTGTATACACATACATACAATATATTAACTCATTTTAGGAAACAATTTATTAGGTAGGTACTATTGTTATCTCCAGTGTACAAAGGAGGAATTTGAGGCACAGAGCAATTAAATAACAATAATTTAGTGGTAACACATTATAAACACAGAATCATGGTCTAAATTCTCTTGAAGGACAACTGAGTTTAAGATGTCTACCATTTTAAAATCAAAATACTGAAAAACAAATTGTACTTCTGTATTTAGAAAACATTTGAATATCTAATTCTTCATATTTCACAATTGAGCTCATTTATTCTTGCCTGCTCCTGAAACTATTGCACAGTGAATTCCTAGCTTTTAAGTTTTATTCCCAAATAACCTAGCTGTTGTGGTTTTAGCATGTACAAAGATTTTTTAAAAGTAAAATGTATTGAGTACATTGAAGGTATAAAACATAATGTGATGAGACACATGTATATATAGCAAAATGGTAACTACCATAGAACGAATGGACATATCCATCATCTCACATAATTACCCATCTCCTCCCTACCACCCCATAACAGGAGCAGCTATAATGTACTCATTTGCCAAATCTCCTACATACAAGACATTTTTATTAACTATAGTCCTCATGTCGTATGAAGGATGAAGAAAGATCCAATGTACAAAGATATTTGAGGAAATCCTATGCTTTAATAAATTTAGTTGATTAAATTTGTACAATATATAAGACATGATATTTTCATGAATCAAAACAAACAACACAGCCTTTGCCTTCAGTGAGCTAATATTCTAGAGGGAGAAAGTTGCAAGAAATGGAACCTTGGGAGATAAATGTATATTGTGAAGTCAGATCATAGAAGTATTTGCTCATAATAATGAATTCAAATCAGCAAATAAGCAATGAAAGGGGTACAATCTCATGTAATATACATTGTGAATTTTTAACTAAAGAAAGAAACAAATGTTTTGGTGCTCCACAATGTGGTTCCTAATGCACTACCATCGTCATAGAGTGCTGAGAAGAGAGTCAAGGTATCACTGAGATTTTTACCAATGAAGAGGGAAGCAGAAAGACTGGGTATGAAGACAGCATGAGTAGCCCATTGACTGAGTCACCATTTCAGAAGAGGTTCGTCAGAGGCTATTTTACAGGGTTCTTCAGGACATTGGGTGAAGAGCTAAAGGTTAGACAAAGGGGATACTCCGCTGCCTGAATGGAGTTGGCCCTGGCAGTAAAGTCTGAGGTTGGAGAGTATGTGGTTCAGGACTCCAGCAAAGGCTGCCTAGGGCACCACTCAAGCTCTCCTTCTCTGCATCTGTCTTTTATCTTCAGACTACAGAAAGTAGATAGAATAAATTAGGGTTTGTGGTAGAAGGCAAACATGTATCAAGAACTACTAAAGGGGCCAGGGAGTGTGCAAGTATACTAAATCAATTAGAAGGCCAGCGGTTGAAAAACAAGGTAATAAAACAACAGATTGATGTAGTAAGAAACTAAAACTGAAAATAGTTTCATTGTGAGACTAAGGGGAAAGAAAGGAAATCATATATGAAAATAATAAATACTGTTGAAAATCAACTTACTGTCATAGTGAAGGGCTTGAGTTAATCACCTTATAAGCAGAGAAACAAATCAGTGATTTTTAGTAATCGTGGGAAGATGATAGATAGTTACGGAAACAGTCAAAGATGACCCTGAGCTAAGATAATTAGTGACCCCCTAAGGGAAAAAAATCATTATAATGAAATGGAAGACAATTTTTCTGGAATAAAGAAAGGACTTAATATCCATTTCAAAAGAGTGCATTCAGGTACAAGTATGATACTATAATGGACAGTGAGACATGGCCTGGTTAAAAAACATTCCTTAGATATGCAAGCAGACAAAAGCAAGTCACCTTTGTGGGTGAAAATTTCAAGCTGACATCTACAACAATATTCAATTTCAGAAAACAGTAAAGCAATTTGTGTAAAGTGGCTGAGGAAAAGGTAAAACTAGAATATGATGTTCAGCCAAGGTTTTGCTCAACTACATTATAACCATGAACAGACATTCTCATACATTAACTCAGCTGATTGATGTCCTCTTCTTAGTTGTTTTGCTAATGGGCTCCAATCTCTCACGGAGGTGACTTCTTGTATGTGGGAAGATGCTGCTGTCATTTCCAAATACATGGGAATAGTGGGTATAGGATTAGAAAAAAGGAATGTTCAGAAAATTATAGCACAATGGTTTTTAAAGTGTGGTCCTCTGACCAGAAGAATCTGTCTCACTTGGAAACTTGTCACAAAAGTAAAATCTTGGACACCACCATCAAGACCTACTGAATCAGAAACTCTGGGGATGGGGTCTAGATATCTCTCTTTTAGCAAGTGTTCCAGGTAATTCTCATGTACACTAAAGTTTGAAACAATAGTGCTAATGTATTCCTTTTACAGGTAGATGTTAACACTCAGGGATCAACTTCCAAGAAGAGTCTAGACTGTCCAGGATCAAAATTTCAGCAGTAGTCCTGAGTCTAGAGGGCCAAATATAACGCACATAAACTCTGGGGCCAGGGCTATGTGCTGAGCTGTGTGCTGAGTTATTCCTGCAAGTATTGATCGAGTTCCCACTCCTGCCTGTGAATGATTACATGAATTGAATGGAATTGGCCATCTAAAAAACAGCTTGCCATGACCAATTAAGTCCAATGTCTTTATGAAAAACAACTGAGGAAACAGATGGCATATAAATTTGGAAATGAGTAACATGAGGGTGTAGAAAGAATGACAGAAAATGGCAAACAAACACAGAATCACATGGGGATTATTATGGCTGTTGGGGCGTTTGAAATCAGCCTTGAAATGAGCCAGCATTCTGAAAGGAGCCCTTGTTACAGGTGTGATGTAGACCAGCTGGGTTTGAAGTCAGGGGTGCTTTCACCTTGGAGATACAAAAGACAAATACTGCATGAATGGAAAAAATATTAGAACTTTATATCCTTTAAAATGCATTATTTGAGGATAGGATTTATAAACTATAAATTAGTACCTTATAGAATAGATAAATAAATATACATTGGAAGAAATCCTTAGAGGCTATAAATGTATGAATTGCAGACATTTCTTGATGATGAAGTCTAATCAGCAGTGAAATGAATAAAAACATGGGATTATTAAAACCATTTAAATTAAAGGCTAAGGCCAAGTGATTGGGAGCATTATGGTTGCAGAACAGAAAGTGTTATTTACCCTAAGAAAGAAAATATTTGTCATACAACCCACGTGGATTGGAATGTGGGAAGAATGATGATTACTGTATTGCACAACTCCAAGGAGAGTCATTCCTATAAAATATAATGTGAATCGTACATCCTGGAGTTACACAATGCAAGAACTAGAGGCAAAAGGGATGTGAGGAGAAGTATGGGAGAAATGAGTCCCTTATCATGTTTCATGTCAAGTAGTCAACAGGCATTGTTTAAAATTGAAACATACAATTGAAAGTACATAATGGCGCTACACTTAATTTTTATGTTCTTTCACAAACTTAATATTTATGTACTAATATATCATGTATATAATAACTGAAGTTTACTGAAATGCCTTTTGTTTTCATTCAGCTTCTATTAAATTCAAGTAAAAAGAAATTATATTTTACTTAAGATAGCATGAATTATAAAATCTCACTTTTAGGTACTTAGGTATCTGTGAGTAATTAATTGTGGTCTTTCTTATTTTGCTGGAATTTTTCATAATATTTACCAAAAAAATCATTATTTTTTAATAAAAATCCCCCAAACGATGTCCTTTCTAGCACTGTGATCTGTCCTTCTCATGCCCTCTTTTCTCAGTTTTACACTGAAGGCAATATAGATTTATTTTCCCTGTCAGTAGCTATTATAAAACCATGAAGTTAATCTTGCACTCAGTTATAAACATTGTCTTATTCCCAACACTTTTTCTCCATCTTAAGTTTACAAAACTGTATATAACAAAACAAAAGAAGCATTTAAAACAATGCTGCATCCCTCTAATATTGAAAAAACTGGCTTTATCTTATGCTCCCAAAATTAAATTTTTTCCTGTCATGCCAAGGAAATAATACACACATGCGTGCACACACACGCATATACTTTTTTCACTCAGTGTTTTTGAAAATTATAATTGAACTATATGAATAAATGGAGTTTGAATATTTATCAGGGAAAAATGTGAAACAGTAATATACCTTGTTTTAATTCTCACTTTTTAGCATATGTCACATCCCCTTGAGGAAAAAAGACTCCATTTCTCTGTTCACATGAAGTATAAACGAGCTTGATTAGAGGCCTATGCACTGGCATGATGATGAAAGTACCATATTGGAATGGCTTTCTGGAATAACAAAAAGTAACCTCAAAGCATCAGAGTAGAATATTGGGATTTTCAGCCATGCAGCCTAATATGCTTAGCCATCACTTACATGGAATTTTGTAGGTGAGTATATTTTTCCAGTTCAGAAAGAAAGAAATATTTACTCCAGAAATATTGGGGTAGTGGAAACAGCCCATTGAAGTAAGAGAAAAATCAATCAATACGGTTATCATTTGCATTAAAGGAATTTTTTATCAATTATAAGTGACCCTAAAGTGAAACCTCAGGAATTTATATGCAGCGAACACTCATTTGCAACCAAACCATTTACTTGCTAAATCTGTTTTAATCTTCCAACAACTATTTATATCATATCTCCTTTTTCAAGATGAATAAGGAGAAGCTCAAGCCTGAGCTTCATAGAACAAAACTTGTCTAGGAAACCAGGGTAGATAGGAGTAGAGGTAGGATTCAGAAATTAGCATGGCATTTTTTAAAGCCCAACCTTAAACTTCTATCTGGTGGTTCCCAACCCCAGCTGCAATTGCAATCTCATGAGAAGCTTTTAAAAATTCTTGACACTTATACCAAACTCACGGAGATCCAGATCTGATTGGTCTTGAATGTGGCTCAGATACTGGGAATTTTTCAAAAGCCTTCTAGGATACCTACTATATAGATGGTTGATAAGCAGCTGCAATGGCAAGTTATCTCATTCTTTGATGAAAAGTCTTGTAGCTCACCACACACCCCATATCTTTACCTTGGATCCAAATTATAGTTTGCCCCTGGTTAGTTTGTCCGTTACAGTGAAGACACTGGATCTTTCCATTCCTCATGTCAAACATATTTATTACCCTAATAAATTTTAGTACAAGACATGGTATCATAAGTAAACTTATTCAATTAAAGCCAATGTAAGTCTGACAGTATGTGTTGTAAAGATGGGTCCAACATCAAAGTAAATCTTTGCCTTCTACCTTATTCCAGGTATTTTCAAGGTATAGAGAGGGGATGTTGAAACAATGATTGTCAGCTTTGCATTTGACTGAGATTTTTATGAAGTTCTAGGTGTATTTATTCATATTAACAAAGATCAGATTAATTCAGCTGGAAACTTTTTCACTCAAATAAGACTCAGCGGGAATAAAATAACGAACAACATTTGCTGGAAACAGAAACTGTTTGTAGGTTAATTTTTGCCTCAGAAGCTAACCCTGTGAGTAATCAGCTCTACCCTCACCAATAGGTGTCACTGCAGTCAAGAATTACCTGGTGAGGTCCTTGGGCTGAAGCAGTGAAATCAGCTCAAGATGCTAAAAGTTAGTAACTAAAAATTTATTCTTTCTCTTTCTGTGTCTCTCCACACATGCATACAAATGTCTCTGCACACACACAGACACAAACACACACACACACATGCATACATATATAGAGAGAGATACACACAAATTGTACAGATTATCTTTTAACACTTTGTTCCCACTTCCCTCTCTTCCCCTTGAGTTATTTCTAAAGAGGATAGCCTTAGTGTAAAAGAATGGTGGTGAACAAAGGGAGTTGGAGGTACAATAACTTACACATGCACTGTTGGACACGTGCTCTTGGTTTTCATCTGCCATACTGATGATTATTAGTGCTGTTCAAATTTTTTTCATTCTTCAATAAGTGCATTATATTTTTATTTCATTTTTCATCTTAACATATAAAACTATATGTATTTACTCTGTACCACATGATTTTTTGCAACATATATGCATTGTGGAATGACCAAATCTGACCAATTAGCATGTGGATTCAAACACTTTACATCCACTCTTAGTATTTTTTCCCTTTTTCTTGTACTTTAAGTTCTGGGATACTTGTGCATAACATGCAGATTTGTTACATAGGTATACATATGCCACAGTGGTTTTGCTGCACCCATCAACGCATCATCTACATTAGTTATTTCTCCTAACTACATTGGTTATTTCTGCTACCCCTCCCCTGGCCCCTCACCCCTCAACAGGCCTCAGTGTGTTATGTTCCTCTCCCTGTGTCTATGTGTTCACATTGTTCAGATCCCATTTATGAGTGAGAACATGCAGTGTTTGCTTTTCTGTTCCTGTGTCAGTTTGCTGAGAGTGATGGTTTCCAGCTTCAGCAATGTCCCTGTAAAGGACATGAACTCACCCTTTTTGATGGCTGCATGGTATTCCATGGTATATATGCGCCACATTTTCTTTATCCAGTCTATCATTGATGGGCATTTGGGTTGGTTGCAAGTCTTTGCTATCGTGAATAGAGCTGCAATAAAAATATGTGTGCATGTTGTGGAAGACAGTGTGATGATTCCTCAGGGTTCTAGAGCCAGAAATATCATTTGACCCAGCAATCCCATTACTGGGTATATACCCAAAGGATTATAAATCACTCTTAGTATTTTTAAGAGTACAATATATTGGCCAGGCACTGGGGCTCACACCTGTAATAAGCATTTTGGGAACCCGGAGGCGGGCTGATCACCTGAAGTCAGGAATTTAAGACCAGCCTGGCCAACATAGCAAAACCCCGTCTCTACCAAAAATATATAAAAATTAGCCAGGCATGGTGGTGGGCCCCTGTAGTTCTAGCTACTCGAGAGGCTAAGTAAGGCAGGGAGAATTGCTCAAACCTGGGAGGCGAGGCTGCAGAGAAACAAGATGGTGCCACTGTACTCCAGCCTGGGAGAAAGAGCAGGACTCTGTCTGAAAAAATAATAATAGGACAATATGTTATTAACTATCGTCACTATGTTGCACAGTAGGTCACTTAAACTTGGTGATGTGAATTCTTTAGGTAAATTGTGTTATCTGAAAACTGTTAGTACTATAACATATTTTCCATCATTTACATTATAATTTCATGTACTATTCAGGCTATAACATATGTTCTACCCTTTACATTGCAATTTGATGTACATTTGGTCTTTCTATTATGACGTGGCAGTACTACATTGTATAATACTATACTGGGAGATTGGCATAAGAGGATGAGTGGAGTTCCTTCATAACATTCACATATATCCCCCATCAATGCTCTGCTTATTGTATGCATTCATATACCCACTAGAAAATGAGACCTACTTTGAGGAAAGGAGGTGGGCCTTATCCATCTTTGAATTTACCATAGTGTCCACTAAGGTATTTTGAACTTAACATTTACCACTTGGGATGCTTTAAACTAATTTAGCAGTCGAGTCTAGTGACAAACAAACATAACTCACTTCAAAACAAAAGGAAACAAGTAAGCGTGGCCCAACAGAGCAGAGTAGACATTCTTGCATGGGATCATTCTATGCACTTGTGAATTGGGTTCCTTCTGGGAATAAGCAAAATAGCAACAAATCTACTTTGGTCAACTCTGAAAAAGGAAGCATATCTCAAGTGAGGATAAAATAAATTGTTTCAGAAAATATAGACCACAATATTCACATCGCATTTCTTACAGAGAAGGTGCTCACAAAGCTGAAATCCTAATTTTAAAACTTTCAGAGTAAAATTCTGGAAGGCAAGATTTGGACAGAGAATATCTGAAAGAACAAGAAAGAGAAGCAAGAGGAAGTGCCAGCTTGACACGAATATGGACTATTAATAAAGTTGGGTCTGTGTTGAGACTTCAGAAGCAGTTAGATATCCTTTGCTAGTTCAGAGGGTCTCAAGTGGGAGAAAGGACTGAACCAGAGAGAGAAGGAGAGGGAGGGAGAGAGGGGGAGGGAATTAAACTTAAGGAGAATAAAAACAAGAAAAGGGAATGAGGATGGGATTGGTACAACAGCACAAAGCCAAGACCAATTTCCTATTATCTGAGCTGGTACCTGGCAACTGGGAAGAACAGGAAATATCCCACCGGCTGAAGAGGAGGAGGAGGTGCTACAGCAAGTGGCACACATGGCCCACAGAAATGTCAGCCCAGAAGGAGAGACAATTGTCCCACTTCCCGCACTGCCAAGGCTTATTCCTTAAGGTTAAGCTTAGAAAAATCACGAAGGTCTGTGGATATGAATCATATCTGGAAAATTGTAATTATTTCTTCATCTCTCAACATGTGAACTAATTGTGTATGGAACTAATTGTTTCTTGGAATTCAAACGTTTTGGTTTTATAACAAATACAATTTGTGGAAATATTTCTCATCATTTCCAGATCTTATTGGAAACCACAATTAGAAAACAAGTATATCTTTGGTCTGATTACTTCTTTAGAGGGGTACTATATATACTGTTTTCAGCAAAACCAACAATATAAATCATCTTGTTACTGTTTTTTGAAGTGTTAAAAACATTATGCATCAAAAATATAGTTTCAGCTGAGCGTGGTGGCTCACGCCTGTAATCCCAGTGCTTTGGGAGGCTGTGGGGTAGATCACTTGAAGTCAGGAGTTTGAGACCAGCCTGGACAACATGGTGAAACCCCATCTCTACTAAAAATACAAAAATTAGCTGTGTGTGGTGGAAGATGCCTGTAATCCCAGCTACTCTGGATGCTGAAGCAGGAGAATCACTTGAACCACAGAGGCGGAGATTTCAGTGACCCAAGATTATGCCACTGAACTCCAGCCTGGGCAACAGAGCAAGACTCCATCTCAAAATAATAATAATAATAATAATAAGTTTAAATATTCACTAATAAGTAGCAAGACAACATCCAGAAATATTTTTTTCTTTTTGTTAAGCATAAGAGAAAGGGCTTTTGTATCAAAATATTTGTTAATTTGCTGACTGGGACAAATGAGAATATCCATTCTCCTCTAAAGGAGATTGAATTAAGAGATGTTTTTCCATCTCAACATATATATTCGACTTTGAGTTTCCAGACATTTTCTAAGAAAAAGAAACAAATAATGTTCATTTGCTTCTGATGGCCTGGTTTTACATAAAATACGCAATAAATGATTCTGAAAGAAGTGGCACTCTGAAAATTATTGGCATTCATATTATTAAAGAAACATCACTAGACTTATTCAGTCTCCAATTATATTTTACGTTAAATGGAGATAATTCATTATTCATTTGTTGTAAAGTCAGGCATTTTAATACCCTTAGGCCTTTGGGGCATAGTGGTGTTTTCTTAACAAACAAAATACATATTTGAAACTTCAGTAATATACTGAACAGTATCTGACAATGCCATAGAATCATCAATGTCTACATATGTAAGTATACACATATATATCCAGACAGTTAGCTTAAACAATGAGAATTCTAAACTCACAGATGAACCTCAGGCTATCTATTATTGTGGTCACATTATTTTCTAGCCATCATACTACTTTTAGAAAAGCATTGGACAATTCATTCAAAACTGCTGCTTGAGTACAGTGAAGGTCTAAATACTGTGGGTAAGGAAAGTGAAAAAGTAAAAAGCAGTTATTAATTTATAATACATTTGTGCAAAACTGGGAGGAATGACATAACATTTCAATGGAATGAGCTAACAGGATATTGAACCATACAAATCTTCTCAATATGTTTGGATCCTATGAAGTTCATTTATGCAAAAAAGGTCAAAACTCATTTAAGGGAATGATCAATGAAATGTGACAGTGTCATGTAATAAAACAATGGATATCAATCTTGGGATAAACACAAACACTGAGGCAAGTTACGCAGTTGAATCCTGCTGCCTTTTTTATTGTAGTTCCCTCTTCCCTGTGCCTAGTGGTGTAAATGAACACACATGACCACTACTTAAGTTTCTTTTTTACTTTAGAGAGTGATCATAAATGACATAGACATCAAATTGTGGGGGGAAGATAACAAACAAAACAAAACAATGCATTTTGGATTCTCTAGACCTGAATATGAGCTTCTGCTTTACTCCTTCTTAAAGGTGTTAATCTGGGCAAGTCACATTCTCTCTAAAATGGAGATAAGAGTTTTAACTCTCAGTTGTTACAAGAAAAAAACTGTACAAATGTGTGCATGTAACTGAGTCTGTTTGTCATGTAAGGTCCATGCAACTTTTGCATAATGTTAACTGGAGAAAAGGATACTTTGTGTATTTTTTAAGTCATTTATTAGGCAGTAAATGTAAAAGTATCTAACATGAAAGTTAGATGATGGTAGTTGTGTTCTTGTTTTGTTGATCTCAAAATTATTCATCTTTTCCTAGCCTCTTTGTACTGAATAAGTTCTGTAGCTGATGTTTGATGAGACATATATAAGAACACAAGCTATGGGTATGAGTTGCCTGTGCTCTAACTCTGGCTTTATCTGATTTCAAGCTGTTTGACTCTGGATGGGTTACTTACCTTGCTGAAGTCTCAATTTTTCATCTATAAAGTAGGGATAATAGCTCATACATTTAAGTCATTGTGAGAATTAAATGTGTTAGGTGCACGTATAAACATACCTTATTCATGTATTCAGTAGATGTTATTATTATCATTCTTAATGGTTCCTGGAGAGTCCCACAGCCAAACTCACAGAGCTCATGCAAATGCAAATGCTAACTATAGCCAGGCTAGCTGTAGGCAGGTCAAGAAGCAATAAGGCATTTTATGCCACAGTGGATGGCAGGGAAAATTCCTCTGACTTCTATCTCATCAAAATTCTATTTACAATTGCTTTTATGGAGGAAATCCTCATAAAAGAATATATCCCAGATATATTTATGAAGGCATTATTTCATCTCATTAGAAGTTCAGTGTAAGTACAATAACTTGAGTCTAATTTAGAATTGTTGATTTCGAAAAGTTTCAGATCGAGCCCAAACCTCTCTCTCCATATAATTTAAGTTACACAAATGATTCTGATACAAAATCAGGCTTGAAAGCCATTGCATTATTGTGTACCTAGAATATATTGGTTATGGTAGGTGGTAAAGAAATAAACACAACTGTCCATTTCTTCAGATAATTTATTAGAGAAAGGCAAAACAAATAAATAATACTGCTATTACTGAGACCTGTGAATAAAAAGATTTTTGAAAATTCAGAGAAAAATACAAGTAATTTTTTCTAGAATTTCAGAAAACAATAAATATGTTGTAAATGTTATGGCTAAAGAACAATTTTTCAGACAGATCGTGGGAAGAGAGGGTGTGCCAGGCATAAGAACTGCATCTGTAAAGCATGGAGGCAGGTGATTTGATGACCTATTAAAGCAATCTCAAGTAATAAAGTGTACTGAGAAAGAAGTATGTGTATGTGTAACAGACATTAGTAGTTTATAAACAGATAAGGGACATAGTCATAGAGAAAACTGACTATAGAATAGAGAATTCAGTTAAGAAAAGAATAGAGCTGGAGGCCTACAGGAAGCTGTTTAAAAGCCTGGAGAATACCCGATTAAGCACTAACTTAGATGGCAGTAATCGAAATGATGAAGAGAGGGCTGATTTGAGAGATATTTCAAAGCTAGAAATGGCATGACCTTATGACCATGAAAGTGTGATATTAAAGTAGGAGTTGAAAAATTTTATTAAGGAAGAAGATAAATATGAGAGAATCACCAGTTTTAGAAATAAGTGTGTGTTTACGATCTTAATCATGAGGAGCTTGTTACTAGAATTAGGGCACCTTTTCTCTTTAGCTTTCTCCTGAGGTCCAGAGTAACTTGGGGAAGGCAGAAATAGGTTGGCCTAAAATGTATATATAGAAACTTACAGAACACTGCCCCATATGGGGCTGGCAAAGTATGATCCACACCGGCCACAGAGAAGGAATCTTTTAGAGATAAATGTATGAGACCAAATGCTATAGAAACTTCATGTAACTCCTGCAGATTCTACCCATGGCTGACCCATAAGGCAATGATAATCAACACTGAGCTTTTGAATATACAGCCCAGTGAGAAAGAGAAAACGTAAATGAAATACTTTAACATGCACAATGTTGAGAAACTTTAAGAACATATGTATGTTTTTGTTCAGTATTTACCTAAATTAGAGTTATTCATTTAGTACTTGCATTTTAAAAAGGTCTTATTCAGCTCCAAACCACCATATTTATATTTTTATATCAGAAGAGCTGAGGTTCTCTCAGAAGTTTACAAAACAAAAAACAAGAAAAATGAGGGAAAATAAAGGCATTCAATTCAAATTGTTGGTTTACCAAAGGGAAAATAAGGAAAAGCATCATGAAGCTGTTAAATCATAAAATTTCGACCAGGCACGGGGCTCACGCCTGTAATTCCAGCACTTTGGGAGGCTGAGGTGGGTGGTTCACAAGGTCAGGAGTTTGAGACCAGCCTGGCCAAGATGGTGAAACCCCATCTCTACTAAAAATACAAAAATTAGCTGGGTGTGGTATTGGGCGCCTGTAATCCCAGCTACTCGGAAGGCTGCGGCAGGAGAATCACTTGAATCTGGGAGGCAGAGGTTGCAATGAGCTGAGAACTCACTAGCCTGGGTGACAGAGCAAGACTCCATTTCAAAACAAACAAACAAAAATCATAAAATATCTTTCACGCTGAGATAGAAAAGCCCACTTTAGACCAGGTGGTCCTGCCTTTCTGTCTACTTCACGGTAATTCTGTTTGAATATTAGCCTTTCTTATGACAGAAATGAGAATTCTAAGTCTTCATCTCTTCAGCTTTAATTCATTAATAATTCCTAAATATAGTAAAGTTGGAAATATTTGGAAGTTTGAATTTTGGTCATTTAAACTGTCTGGGAAGGTGGTATTAAAAAATATGAATGGATGACTTAAACAGAACCCTGAAAAAAGCAATAGTTAATGTTGGTAAAAGAATACACTGCAAGAGACCAATCCTAAAAGAAAAAGGAAAGGAGATCAAGATGACAGATAATAGGAGTGGGCGGTGCTTTCCCTAGGTGCGTTAGAGTTCAAAGATGAGCCATTTCTTGATACACTGAATATGAGAAGCTGTTAACACATTAGAAACACTTCAGAATTTTAAAGCACTAGCTAAATATACCAATAAATACTTCTCCTACATTCTTTAATTCTAGGATTAAGATATAAGGCCATCTGAAGGATTGATTATTTGAACAAGAAAAGATGAAGCATCCTGGTTCATGTTAATTAAAGATTCCACAGACAATTAAAAATTATATTATATCCTGTTCTGACTTATGCCAACAACTGCTATACATTATGTAGTGTTAAGCCATGGGCTACAAAAGATCTATTTAGTTTACAGCAAGTAGCTTACCTAAAGGGATAGCAATACAATTTGCTATAATTCTTTGTCATATGGACACAGGTAAGCTATTGTTCTTACCTCGCAGAGGGCTGAGACATAGAAAACTATCATGGCGGGAAGATCTCTAAGCTTAGAGCTTAGAGACCTAGAGTTGAGCTTATAGAAAAGCTTCAGAGAGCTGCTTAGGGTCCTAGGCTTCAAGTGCCTATGCAATTGGGGAAAAACAGGAAGACTGAGAATGGAGAGAAGAGAGATGGTGAAAATATTCCTTTTTCATAAATAAGGCTAGGATTGGCCCAGGGCTAAATGGACTTCATTATGTTCATCTCTTAATTTGGAGTTTAGGTGGCTGAAGTTATTACTTACTGACATTAACTCAATTAGAGCATATAGTATAAATTTAAAACCATACTGAATAATCAATCACGTAGAGATAATTTGTCATAAGGCAGAAAGATTGACTGAGGAAGGCTAAACTCTCTATTCGTTCTTCTTTATGTTCTAAAAAAGCTCTATTTAGCTGTTTTTAATAATGTTCAATGCACTGTCATACAGTCAGCTTCCCCAAATTTTAAAGTTTTAATTTATAAACCATATATTGTCTTTGGTCACTAGAAAATGTCAACAACTGAAAATCCACCAGAATAATGAGGTTTAGGAGCCTTGTCAGATGAACAAAAAATATATAGTCAATTATGCTCCTATGTAATAATAGTAATCAATTATACAAATAAGAGGTTCAATTTAAATGAAAAATATATATACTTTAATAATTTGTGCATGTACAATATTATGGTTTAATATGAATGAGATGTTTTGTGATCCACCTAAAGAATGCTAAAAAATTACTGAACAATATAACATAAACCTGACTAAATGCAGACACCTCACATACTTCTGTTCAGTAGAAGACTAAATATTTTTTAAATTATTTATTATTTTAAGAATTGTGTATTTTAAAGTAAAATTTCAATAAAATTCTAAAATACTGATAACACATAGGAATTTTTTTGAGGTTTCCATTTGTGAAGAGAGTGGAGAGAAAAGAGGAAATTTCCAAGTTTACTTACCAATTATAAATTGTAGATAAGAATGCTAAAGTAAATTTTTGTACTGCTAGCCAGTGTTGACTACAAATTTTTTTTTAAAGAAAGAAAAGAAAGAGAAAGAAAGAAATAAAAAGAATGAAAGAGAGAAAGAAAGAGGAAGAGAAAGAGGGAGAGAGAACGGGAGTCTTGCTTTATTGCCCAGGCTAGAATGCAGCCTAAAAATGAGCATTAAAAACCTATTTTATGCCAATAATTGTGCTTAACAATGCTTAACAATGGAGACAGGAAGGAATAAGGGAGGAAAATAACAAGCAGCCAACCAATATTTCATTTAAACCTGTGAAATGCTATGCAATTGCTGAGGAGTGATTTACTTCCAATTATGTAGTCACTTTTAGAGTAGGTGTGATGTGGTGCTGAGAAGAATGTATGTTTTGTGGATTTGGGGTGGAGAGTTCTGTAAATGTTTATTACGTTTACTTGTTCCAGGTCTGAGTTCAAGTCCTGGATATCCTTGTTAATTTTCTGTCTCGTTGATCTGTCTAATATTGATAATGTGATGTTAAAGTCTCCCACTATTATTGTGTGGGAGTCTAAGTTTCTTTATAAGTCATTAAGAACTTGCCTTGTGTATCTGGGTGCTCCTGTTTTGGGTGTGTATATATTTAGGACCATTAGCTCTTCTTGTTGCATTGATCCTTTTGCCATTATGTAATGTCCTTCTTTGCCTCTTTGATCTTTGTTGCTTTAAAGTCCATTTTATTAGAGGCGAGACTTGCAACTCTTGCTTTGTATTTATTTATTTATTTATTGCTCTCCATTTGGTTGGTAAATCTTCCTCCATCCCTTTGTTTTGAGTCTTTTTGTATCCTTGCATTTGAGATGGGTCTGGATGCAGCATACTGATAGGTTTTGGCTTTTTGTCCAATTTGCCTGTCTGTGTCGTTTGATTGGGGCATTTAGCCGATTTAAATTTAGGATTAATAATCTATGTGAGTTTAATACTGTCATTTAATGCCAGCTGGCTGTTTTGCCCATTAGTTGATGTAGATTCTTCATTATGTTGATGCTCTTTCCCTTTGGCATATTTTTGGAATGGCTGATACTGGTTGTTCCTTTCTACGTGTAGTGCTTCTTTCAGAAGCTCTTGTAAAGCAGGCCTGGTGGTGATGAAATCTCTGAGTACTTGCTGGTTCACAAAAGATTTTATTTTTCCTTCATTTATGAAGCTTAGTTTGGCAGGATATGAAATTCTGGGTTGCAAGTTCTTTTCTTTAAAGATGTTGAATATTGGCCCCCACTCTTTTCAAGCTTGTAGGGTTTCTGCTGAGAGATCTTCTGTGAGTCTTATGGGCTTCCCTTTGTGGGTAACCCAACATTTCTCTGGTTGCTCTTAGCATTTTCTCCTTCATTTCAGCCCTGGTGAATCTGGCAATTATGTGCCTTGGGGTTGCTCTTCTTGAGGAATATCTTTGTGGTGCTCTCTGTATTACCTGGAGTTGAATATTGTCCTGCCTTGCTAGGTTGGGAAAGTTTTCCTGAATAGTATCCTGAAGAATATTTTCCAGCTTGGATTCATTCTCTTCATCACATTCAGGTACACCTATCAAACGTAGATTAGGTCTTTTCACATAGTCCTGTATTTCTTGGAGACTTTACTCATTCCTTTTTACCCTTTTTTCTCTAAACTTGTCTTCTCATTTTATTTCATTGATTTGGTCTTCGACCTCTGATATCCTTTCTTCTGCTTNGTATTTCTTGGAGACTTTACTCATTCCTTTTTACCCTTTTTTCTCTAAACTTGTCTTCTCATTTTATTTCATTGATTTGGTCTTCGACCTCTGATGTCAATTCGACTGTTAAAACTTGTGCATAGTTTGTGAAGTTCTTGTATTGTGTTTTTCAGCTCCATTATTCACTTGTATTTCTCTCTAAATTGTTTATTCTCATTAGCATTTCGACAAACCTTATTTCAAGGTTCTTAGTTTCTTTGCATTGGGTTAGAACATGTTCTTTTAACTCACAGAAGCTTCTTATTATCCACCTTCTGAAGCCTGATTCTGACAATTCATCACACTCATTCTCCATCAGGCCTTGTTCCCTTGCTGATGAGGAACTGTGGTCCCCTGAAGGAGGAGAGGCATTCTGATTTCGAATGTTTTCAGCCTTTTTGCACTGGTTTCTTCCCATCTTTGTGGATTTATCCACCTGTCATCTTTGTAATTGCTGACTTTCAGATTGGTTCTCTGAGTGGATGTCCAGCTTGTTGGTGATGATGTTATTTCTGTTTCTTTGTTTTCCTTCAGCGGACGCCCCTCCACCACAGAGCGAGACCTTCCCGGTGTTCAGCTGTGCTTGCTGTGAAACTCTCAAGCTTTAGAGTTTCCAATTGCTATTTTTTTTGTGGGCATGGGACCAGCCAAGCCCTATCACCTGCCTCCCTGCCTTGGAGCCCCCTTGTTTTCTTTTCCTAATTAAACAGTCGATTCTCTCCCAGGTGCCCCAGTCACCCTCCGAAAAGGTGTCGGGATCTATGCAATTTCCCTTGCGGCCACCGCACCGGTTGTTTGCTGCACTGAGATTCGTGGTGCTTTTCTGGCGGGGAATCTCCTCATCTGGCTCCCCGCTTCAGTCCCCTTTTCAATCAGCTGAATGGGAGACTCTGCCTTCCCGGAGTTCCAAACGCCAACTAAAAGGGCACCCAGTCCCGCATACTTTGCACTGAGAACCGCCACACCAGGATGCCGGCAAAACTTCCGTGCCAGCCAGAAGAGTCACGCTGGCAACCCATGGGGCTCCTCCACTGGGAATCTCCTGGTTGTGGGCAACAAAAATTTGTCTGGAAGTCTGGCATCCACTCACTCTCTGTGCCTTCACTAGGAGCTGCAATCCTGAGCTGCTGCTAGCTGTCCATCTTGGATCTCTCTCTGACTACAAAAATAATTTAGTTCCTCATGTTGCACTGAAACTTTTCATATCATGATACAAATAGAAAATGAAAATATTTTATAGCAATATAAGGGTAGTTAACAAGGCTCTTTATGTCAAAAAATTCTACCAGCTCTCCCAAGGGTTGAGGAGATCCGTATCTTGGCATACCTGCAACCCAATTCCCATACACCACGGTGTCCTATCACGTACCCATTTAAATCTCTGGCTAATGGACTGAACTACCCCTACTTTTCTCATGAAAATGACAGAACTTGTGAAAAACGTATATCATAAGTAATTAAAGGAACCATTGTAGTCATAGCTTAAATTTCTCCTGGATAATCCCATGAGTTGATACTTTGGGGAAAAAAATATCTGATAAAATGGAATCAAGGGAGGGTGGAAATCAAATGCATTATGAATTATCTGTGGCTGTCTCATGACAAGTTTCATGTGTACTTAAAATTTATTTATTTATATATTTGTCTTATAACCCATTAATAAAATCCTTCAGCACCAGATCAGTCTGAGATAAGCTGGTATTCATCAAATATACTATGTGTTTAATCAATAATTACAAAGATGAAAGGGAGGCTGGTGAAAGAGAGAAAAAGATATAGAAAAGGTGAAAAAATTAGTAAAATGCAAAAGAAGATGAAAAAGAAGAGGGAAGGAAGTAGGGAAATACATTTAGTACTTTTGTATGCTTGTCTTGAATAAATTACAGATTTTATTAAGAGTCACCAATAGAAACCATGACTCCTGTTATTTAGGTATCTCCTCTCGTTTAGCAGAACACTAGTTACATGATAGGAGCACAACATTATTAAACAAAAAGTAGAGAAAAGGGAACATTAAAAGAGGATGATTTTTGACTCACTTAATGTAAGAGCTGTCTATTTTGTGAAATGCAAGCCCTCTGCCTGGTCTGAAATATAGACTTAAAAATGGGAGTTCATAGCATTTTGCAAACTGCTGTAAGTTACTGGTGAAACAGCAAGGTTCAATACTTCTTCAAATCAATGGAAACATTATGGATGAGTCCTTACATTTTCTCAGTGAAGTTGTCACAGGAGTTTTGTGTCGATTTTTTGTTACTTAGTTCCTGCAGCTAATCCATATTAGCCAATATCAGTTTGATTTAAAAAGAGCTGGTAGATATCACACCAAAGCCTTCCACATGTAACAAGAAATGAGAACAACTTTGTCCTTGACTGATAATGGTAATTTTTAATAAGAAAATAGGAGAACCAGAATATATAACTGTAGATTAACTTTTGTTTTTCTTACTCTTTTCCTCTGATACAACATTTACGTAAAGTGGAAAAAATTTATGTAGGCACTTTCTCTGCATATAGAAGCTGTAGATATTTACTTCTTTACATCATTTACTACTCATTAATTTAACATGCATATGTTTATGCAATTCCAAATGGTGATTATTTCAGATATATTTCTTAAACACTAAATCTTCCTTAGTTAATATTTATATACCAACCCATTCTGATAACTTAATATATACATTCAAGATAGAAGTTGAATAAATTTTTAATAAATACTTTTTAAAATAAAATATTCCTTTGGAGAAAATGGATAATACCCTGATAGTCTATATAAAATATTGGAGACAAAAAGCTGCCCCAAATAGGAATATTAGAAAAGTTGTATTTTATCTTAAATAAATTCATCATAATTTAAAACGTTGTATGGTTTTCATCACTATTTAAATACACTAGTCATATTGTTGGGAAAAATATCAGTAGCCATTATAAATATTATTTACCATAATAGTAACTGATTACCATCTGCTATTTCATGCCAAATATGTAATGCTCAGCATGAGTATATCATGCAATGTTGATGACTGAATGGAAATTACTATTCAAGATTTATAGATAAGGAAGAACTGAATATTAAATCTAAGAATGCTCAGTGGCAAAAACGTAAAAATATATTTAGTGTGATTTTTATGGTAATGCTTAAATAAGAGAATGTTTACCTTTGTGAGTTTTGTGCTTATTGGTCTCACATTTTGCAGTATATATTTCCTTAATATTATAATTGACTCAAGCAGGATACTTTAAAGGTGAAAATAAACTCATAGCATTAGGAGAAATACCTAACTTAGATGACAGGTTGATGGGTGCAGCAAACCACCATGGCACATGTATACTGACCTTTAACAATATTTTACTCTTTGGTTTTGAATTGTGATTTTAAAACATGATAATAATGACAGAATTGATCTAATGTTGGAGAACTCTAATCACAAAGCTTGTGTTTATGAACTCAGCAAAATGACTCACTGTTGGCTGTCTAACATTATCCCTGGTATAATGCAGTCCTTGAATATGTACACATCTCCTTTCTGTGCTAAATATCTTCATTGTGTATAGAATCAGAATGCATCCAGTTCGTTGAAGCTATAACATTTCTACCAAATTTGAGCTGAGGGTGTTGGCAGACACCTGCCAATATATTAAGGACATGATACAAAAAAATACATAGATGTCAGCCAAATAAGCAGCAATGTTGAAAAGTGCTGCATAGGTACTTTCTAGGAATTGAGGCTATAAATTCTGCATAGGGAGAATACTATATTGAGCATAGGTAGAAACCATCAACATGTCAACAATAACCACATGATTGTGTAGCTTTGTATATAACAATGCTATTGACCCATCATCAGTGGGGCATGCACTTGGAGCTGTTTTGGCTGAGAAGGATGATGGATCTGAGCTGGTCTGCCTGAAATTCATTACAAACACCAGCCTGCAGTTTGGAAACAGATTTTTCCCTCCAAATGAATCTACCTGACTTCAACTGGCCTATTTCAAATAATTGATCCTACTTACCAGCCCTGATCTGTATGTGGCTACTTCTGCTCTCATATGTAGAAGCTGTGAGATAAAGCAGGCTAATGATTTTAGATTCTATAGCCTAACTAAATTATAATTTATATTATAGAAACTCTTTGTCATTCAAAAGCAAGGGGTTCAGTCCTACTGGTAGAATAGTGCCCTTAAAAAGTGCACTTTAAAAGGGATATTCGATCAGCCTCCTGTTCTCCTCTCTTGGGGGCTGACTGTACCATTGTGCCCTGGGAATAGCGACCATACCCCTATGTCAAGAGGTTTAGGCTTTTAATATGCTTATGTAAAGACTGTAGGTAGTGGAGTTACTTAGATGTGGTTCTGAATCCCAATCTCATAATATACTATCTTGAACAAATTATTCACTAGGACTGAGTTTTATATATCAATAAGATAAGAATACTAACAAAATATAAATACAAAGAAAACAAGAATACTGATGTTTATTTCACAAGATTGCTGTAAAACTTGAGTGTTAATTGACTCAGAGTAAGCACTAGAAAGTTTTAGTTCACATATTCATCCATTCAACGGTATTTATTGAATGTCTACTCTTTTCCAAGCACCGAGCCAGAGATAGGTTTATTTATGGCGATTAATGTAGATATGGTCACTACTGTCTCCTGAAGCTTACATCCTACTTCCCTTTACCCAGTTCCTCCATATTTCTTCCCTCCTCTAGTATTCAGTGTTGATCATCTTGGTGTAAGCTATGAGAAAATTGTTCAGAAATATCTCCTTCAAAATTATAAATCAAAAAATTCAAAGCAATTGACTTGACAAATTATTTCCTCTGGTTAATGTGGTTTTGGTACTAACCTACTGTCATTTATGACTTAATGCCTAGATTATAGAAATAGAAATATATTTCTTTTCTAAATATACTTTTTAAATCTTGCCAATATAGCCTAAGCCTCATGGCATTTGTGAATTTCGTGAAAGGGTTTTACAGTAATTATGATAAAATAAATGTCAGAAAATAAGAAAAGCAATGTGAAATACTGGCTAAAATATGACCTGTGATATGATTTTTACTCTTTTTGTCTTGCAAATCTGTTAATATAGTAAGAGGTAATTCTAACCTTGGTGATGTGAGAAACTAAAAGTAACGCAACAAAGCCTTTGCATGTGTTTACTACATACAAGATGCTACATTTTTGCATATTAACTCTTACTCTCACGGCAACCCTATGAGGAAAGTATTATTAATTTGACAAGTTACAGATAAGAAAAGTGAGAAATAGAGTTTAGGTAACTTTCCTCAGTCATAGGCCCCTTTAATTCCTATAGTCAGGGCCAGGATTCACACACAGGCTGTAGGCCTTTCAGAGGCTATGTTCTTCTTCTAGTGCAGATGCTTTAGGGAAAATAATGCAACAATGCACTCAGCAATTACATTCTATAGTCTGCATATATATCCACACATATCAACACAACCCTACTTAAAAATGAAATTGGATTAGCATTGTAATCCTCCACTTTGTTAGCTTGGGACATTTGGCAACACCTAGCCCACACTAGGTCTATGCAGACCCTGCCTCAGAAATCTTGATTTTTTAAAAAAAAATCCATTTCTTTTTAATATTATTTCCTGGTTCTAAATGTTGCATTTGATTTTCCAGGATGTTAATTTCCTATTGCTGCTATAACAAATTACCACACATTTTGTGGCTTAAAACAACACACATTTATTATCTTACATTTCTGAAAATTGTAAGCCCAACATGCATCTCACCAGGCTAAAAGTCAAAGAGTCAGCAGGAATGCAGCCTTTCTGGGAAGTGGGGTGGGGTTGGCACTCTAGGAGAAAATGCACTTCCTTATCTTTTCCAGCTTCTAGAGACCTCTTGCATTTGTCGATTCATAGATTTATCTTCCATCTTCAAAGCCGGCAATGTAGCATATCCTATTTCTCTCTCTGACTTTGGCATTCCTATGGGTCTTATAAGAATTCACGTGATACATTGGCCAAAACAGAAAATCTAGGATCATTTCCCCATCTCAAGATCCTTTACTTATCACATCTGCTAGGTCTTTTGGCTATAGGAGGCAATGTGTTCACCACAGGTTCCAGGATAAGCACCTTGGGGACCATATTCAGCATATCAGACCTAATATCCCTGAATTGTCAGCAATTCCTGGATGCTAGTGATTTGATCTGTGGCCTGATTGTTATTCTTTCAAATAAAGCTGATTGAATGCAAAGTGGCCTTCAGTGACTCCAGCCATGTCTGCCTTCCAAGTCCCTGCTGCTTCACGTGATCCTGCTGACTCTGGCCTCCTTTGTAATTAAGACTCTTCTGATTAGAAACACCAGGGGTTATATTAAAAAATTCTTTTACTCTATTGAAGACAGCATTCACGATGTAGGCCCAAACTATAAAGCCATTTCTTAGCCTCTACCAGTTTTACATGGAAGAATGATAATTCTGAAAATATTGAACTCCCTAAGCTGAGAGTTGTAGCTTCTCTAAGTCACGACATGCCCACAGAATTCAAATGTATATTTTTATGAAACCTAAACTTGGTTCTTCAACATTCCCATGGTACCCTTGTTTCAAATGAGGTGATAACTAAGGTTGAACCTTTAAACTGGGCACTTCTACATGCCGAAAATATTACAGATATTATCTGACTTGACCCTCAAAACAATTATCCAGATACCTGAATTCTGACTACTTCTGGAGCCATATTTTCTAACTCCTTCTCACTGTTTCCCTGAGCAGCAGTCACTCTGGACTATTTGCAATGCCTTAAATACATTAATCATGGTCTCTACTCAGGGCCTTTGAACTTGTAGCCCCTCAGAAGTCATATGGTGTCTTCATTTTACTAATGTCTGTTCAAATGCCACCTATTCATGAAGGATTTTTTTGGTCATTACATCTATCATAGCCCTCCACCTCTTTATCCTTTAACCTGCTTTTCCTCAGGGAGCTTGTCAGCAAGGTCATTATATATTCTTTTTAAATGTCTTCAGTCTCTGTATCCTCCATTGGCATTCCAGCAAATCAGGGACTCAGCAGAATTACCGGCACAGCATTCTGTCACCAGTTCCTAGAATTATGCATGTTACCAAGAGGCATCCAAGAGATATTTTACAGACCAAAAAAAAAAAAAAAAAAAACCCTGAGGGTTTAGCAAATGTAACCAACTTTTCCAAGGTTATAATTACTGCAAATCCATGTCCAATATATTATGTTGCAGCTGTTTCCAAAATGCCATTCAATCCTATTGTCTCAGTTCATTTTCAATTTAGGAGTATTCTTTCAATTAGACACAAAAATTCACATAGACATTTGGACTAAAAATTACTCATAAACTTATATGCCTTTTTCTGATATACAAAATATAAAATAAGGATTTTGCTGCTCCAGTTTGCCTTTCTCTGCCGGATGCTGCCTTCTGGCCTCTGTCATGCCAAGATTCTATTACCCTACTTGATACTATAGAGTCTGGGCCTCCAGCATAATCTGCTCTGGTCAACCCTGGTGGAAAAAAGCAGTCAGTCCTACTAAGCAGCTCAATTTTTTACATTTATTTTAAATTAACATATGATAATTGTATATATTTATGAAGTACATAGTGATGTTTCAGTGCATGTATTGTATAGTGATCAGATCAAGGTAATTAGAATATCCATCATTGCAGACATTTATCATTTCTTTGCATTGTAAACACGTAATCATCTTTCAAGCTATTTGAAACAATGTATATAGTTGTTAACTATAGTTATCCTACAGTGATATAGAACACTAGAATTTATTCCTCCTACCTAGCTGTAATTTTGTATCCTTAAACAAATTTCCTCATATCTCCCATTTCTCTCTATCCTTCCCAGTCTCTAGGATCCTGTAGTAATAGAAACTATGTGATCCACATTTTTTAGCTTCCACTTATGAGTGAGAACATGCAGTATTTAACTTTCTGTTCCAGACTTATTTCATTTAACATATTGTCCTCCAGTTCCATCCATGTTTCTGCGAATGACAGGAGTTCATTATTTTTTTGTGTGTGGCAGAATATTATTCCATTGTGTGTGTGGCATTTTCTTTATTCATCTGTTGTTGAACACCGAACTCAATTCCATATCTTGGCTATTGTGAATAGTGCTGCAGTTAACGTGACAGTGCAGATGTCTCTTTGATACACAGACTCCCTTTTCTTTAGATAAATGCCCAGTACTGAAAATGCTGGATCTTATGGTAGTTTTATTTGTAGATTTTGAGGAATCCCCATGCTATTCTTCATAGTGGTTGTACTAGTTTACATTTGCACCAACGAAAGAGTAGAATTCCTTTTCTCTGCATCCTTGCCCTCATGTTATTATTTATTTATTTATTTATTTTTGGTCTTTTTGATCATAGCCATTCTGAGGTGAGATAATACCTCACTGTGGTTTTGACTTGGATTTTCCTAATGATTAGTGATGTTGAGCATATTTTCATGTGTTTGTTGGCCATTTGTGTGTTTTGTTTTAAGAAATATCTGTTCCAATTGTTTTGCCCATTTTTAAACTTTTGTATTAAGTTCAGAGGTGCATGTGCCAGTTTGTTATGTAGGTACATTGTGTGTTTGGGGGTTGGTGTACAGATTATTTCATCACTTAGGGAATCAGCATAGTATCCAATAGGTAGTTTTTTGATTCTCACTCTCATCCCAACCTCCACCCTCAGATAGGCCCTGGTCTCTGCTCTTCCCTTCTTTGTGTCCATGTGTACTCACTGTTTAGCTTCCACTTATCAGTGAGAATATGGGGTATTTGGTTTTCTGTTCCTGTGTTCATTTGCTTAAGAATATTGCCTCCAGCTCCATATCTGTTGCTGGCAAGGACATGATCTCATTTTTTATGGCTGCATAATATTCCATGACATATATGTACCACATTTTCTTTAGCCAATCTACTATAGATGGACATTTACATCAATTCAATGTCTTTGCTATTGTGAATAGTGCTGCAATGAACATACACATTCATGTGTCTTTATGGCAGAACAATATATATTCATTTGCATATATACTCAGTAATGGGATTTATGGGTTGAATGGTAATTCTGTCTTAAGTTCTCTGAGAAATCACCAATCAGCTTTCCACAATGGCTGAACTAATTTGTATTCCCATCAGCAGTGAATAAATATTCAATTTTCTCCACAAACTTGCCAGTATCTGTTATTTTTTGACTTTTTAGTAATAGCCATTGTGACTGGAGTGAAATGGTATCTCATTAGGGTTTTGATTTGCATTTTTCTAATGATTAGTGATGTTGACATTTTACCCATTTTTTAATCTGATTGTTTTTGTTGCTATTGAGATGTTTCAGTTCTGTTTATATTCTGATTATTAGTTCCTTGTCAGACAAATCATTTGCAAACATTTTCTTCTATTCTATAGCTTGTATTTTCACTCTGTTGATTGTTTCCTTTGCTGTGCAGAACCTTCATAGTTTAATATAATTCTATTGGCTTATTTTTGCTTTTGTTTCCTGTGTTTTCAAAGTCTTATTCATACAGTCTTCTTATTGTTCTAGTGAAGCAAGAGATAGGTGGTGGGGTTTCAAATAGCTCATATTACACCTATTCAAATAACTCCATCTCTCTGAGTCTTCTAAACTTTTCATCAAATTCATCCAAGGCAGTCCCACTAGTTTCTCCTCATTTACCTGAGACTATTGAGCAAGCTCCAAGAGTCCTCCTGCAGTGTATTGTGTGCCAAACAGACCCAAAGATGGCCTCTACACATCCCTGACTCCTCGTCCTCATGATCTTGTACAATCCCCTAAACTTGAGTATAGGGAGAAGCTCTCATTAGCTTCTAACAAATATATTGTGGCAAAGGAGAGAGGATGTCATTTCTGTCATCATGCTATATAACACTGTAATCCATCCTGCTGGCAGACTCTGCTGGCTTAGATAAAGCAAGCAATCATATTGTGAGCTATCCTATTCAGGGACCAGGGATCATGAAGTCCCTTGGACCCACAGGCCACAAGACACTGAATACTGCAAATAACTGCATGAGCTTGGAAGTAGATGCATCCTCAGTCAAGTCTTGAGATAAAACTTCCAAATTGAGTGCAGTTATACTGCTCATATGGTGGGTGCACCAAAATCTCACAAATCACCACTAAGGAACTTACTCCTGTAACCAAACACTACCTATTCCCCAATAATGTGTGGAAAAAACCTTCCAGGTTAATACCTTGATTGCAGCCTTGTGTGGTCCTGAAGCAGGGGAACCAGCTAAGCTATGCCTAGGCTAGTGATTCACAGAAACTAGGATAATAAATATGTGTTTCATAAGCTTCTAAGTGTGGTAATATAATGCAGCAGTAGATAGTTAATACAATTAATATAGTGCAGCAATAGATAGTTTATACAATTATGAAATGTTCCACATGCCCTTGCCGTAATACAACACTTTACATCACAGAGTAGCACTCATATGCCAGTACATTCTTTTTTATCCAAATTCATATTCCACACATCCCCAGTTCAACATTTTCAAGACCCATGGAGTCTTTAGAAGTCTACGGTTGAGAATTCAAGAATATTAGGTCTCATGTATCCAAATGTCAGGGTCCCACTATTTTCCTGAGCACTCAGTCTCATATTGTATCTCACATGAGGTTATACTACCCTGACAATTAAATCTGGGGCCTGATTTCAGCTGTGAACCCTGTGGCTACAGGTGATTAGTGTTTCTTCAAACTCTGCTAATGTAGCCCTCTCAACTTCATAGCATACTTTGAGTTGATTATTGGCTGAACTAAGCCTACCATTTTATTTATTTGTTTGTTTGTTTGAGATGGAGTCTTGCTCTGTCATCAGGCTGGAGTGCAGTGGCGCGATCTTGGCTTAATGCAACCTCTACCTCCCAGGTTCAAGTGATTCTCCTGCCTCAGCCTCCCAAGTAGCTGGGACTACAGGTGCATGCCACCACGCCAAGCTAATTTTTTTATTTTTTGTCGAGACGGGGTTACACCATGTTGGCCAGGATGGTCTTGATCTCTTGACCTTGTGACCTGCCCACCTCAGCCTCTCAAAGTGCGAGGATTACAGGCGTGAGCCACTGTGCCTGGCCTATTTTATTTTCTTTTT